>NW_011501321.1:40711-47232 GCF_000495115.2 Populus euphratica | reverse complement strand
TCACCCGAAATAACGAACACCGACAAACCTGAAACACACTAAAACAAAAATAAGAAATAACAAAACACAATAATAAAACCAAAAGACACAAAAATTCACAAATGAAGGCTCAAATCCAATCTAAGCTTTTTACGGCTTTCCTTAGATGACCAATTTATGCGACTCATGGAAGGATCAATCATAGGAATTGAAGATTGTAGTTGGTCAATCAATTGTTCAGTAGTAGCAGCAGAGATTATGATTCGTCGTGCAGAAGATGTTAGAAATTCTTATTCCACAGCATGATCAAGAAAAGACAACAATTTATCATAATAACCATTAACATTTAACAAACCTATGGGTTTATGGTGAATGTGCAGTTGAGCCTAAGAGGAAATATGGAAGATCTCTTCCAATGTGCCTAGACCACCTGGTAAAGCAATGAAGGCATCAGCATGTGATGCGAACCTCGTGATCACATGGTCACGCAACCCACACGCAAAGATGCCAATTCCCGGAAAGCCAAGTAAATCAGGTTTGATAGGAGTGTGACACAAAGATAACTTGTACCTAGGCACCAGCACTATTGAAAACAGAAACCCCCACCCAACGAATATTGATTCGCGAACGAGAAGTATAAGGATGATGCCACAAAGACAGTTGTTCTTCGATAAGTCGTTTTCAGTTCTTTAGAGAACCAAGGAAGGGAGATTATCCCACCAACACACAATAAGTGCAGCAAAGAAGTTTTATTAATATGAAAATTGCGTAACCTTTACATGTTTGGGTTATGCCTTTATTTATACTGAATTTGAACTTAAAGAAACCCTAATGGACCTCCCTTAGGTGGACTTATATGTAGCCCACTTACAATTGACTCAAATAAGTAATAATAACCCAAAAACTAAGAAGAAAATACTAAAAATACTAAAAATCCGAAAATACCATCCTAAATAAGCTAGAATCAGATTTGTCACCCTTAAGAAGTCCTAAACAAAATTGGAAAAAATCTAATTTGGAAAATTTGTGTTGCTGCCCCCTTTGATGTCCTTGATTAGCTTGGAATTCCTTGTTTAACTTGGACAAATAAGAAAACAAATTTCCTCCTTTGTTGCTGATTTAATTACTTTCCTTCCTAAGTGAGGAAAAGCATTAAATAATCCTCCCCTCTTTAGGAATAAGATTTGGCCAACTTCCTTACTTAGTTAGGAGAATAAATTGCTGACTCTTTATCCTTGTAGTATTAGAAAAGACAAGCCTAACAAGGCTGGTATTGGGCCGGACACATCAACCCCTTGTTCCACATGAATTGGGCTCTTCTTGGACCTGAACTAAATGAATTAAAGGCTGTCCTTCATGCTCCTTAAATGTTCCAAGCCTCTCTAGGTCCATTTTGTTCCATATATTCTGAACAAGCCCATTCAATGCTTCTTTAAGCTTCTTAGCCCTAGCTCTTGTGGTTGGCCCAATTGGCACCTCCAATGGGTTGTTGGCATGATTATGCTTGGTGTTAGGCTGCTCCGCATCAGCATGGTTAAACATTGCATTCATTCGAGCTGACATTGTGGAGACCTGAAGTTCCTCTCCAATTGTTTTTCCAATGATGTCCTCTTGTGCCAAAGCTTCAGGGACGACCCCCAAAACTTGACTACCTCCTAAAAATACAGCTATTGACACACCTCCCATTAACCCAAGACTGCCTCCCCCATACGCTAAATGAATCTTTCTCTCAGCTAGCACCTAACCAAAATGATTTGCTGATTCTAAAAACTCCTTTTCTTTCCTAGGACTAGATCCACCGAAAACACAAATATTTCTTATTTGATGACTTGAGGAACTTGCCATTTCTACACACTTCTGTATTTTTTGAATGTATGGGTTGAGTAGAAATGAAAGGAAGGAAGAGAGGGTTTTATAGATGAGAAATGAGAAAGGCAATCATAACACCTATATGTAGGTCAGCTGGAGTCTCACACTCTCTCTCTCTCTTTTTATTTATTTATTTATTTACTTTTTGAAAAAGCATGTGTATGTACAGGTAGTTGTGATTGTGGCTCATATCTTCCCTTGGTTTTACGTTCAAGAATGGCTTAAACGCCATTTATGGGTCGGGGATAGGCTTCCCATCCAGTTTTCTTAAAAACTGGCAAACATGGTCTTTTTTAGTCAGATTCCCAAGACTAAGTCGATCATGTTCTTTATGAAATAGTGGCCATAAATCATGAATTACACGATGCACATCTCCACTAGGATGCGTCTCAAGAGTCAATAGAAGATTATGTAAAGACTCCTTACTCAGGCCATCTGATGTGCATCATGGGAATGATAATCCATCTCGTAAAGGTAAATCAAATATGCAAGAGGATTCAGATGGTCCAATGACAAGAGCGAGAGCGAAACAACTACAAAGGACCTTGACGAGTCAGATTGGAATGATTGAAGCTGCGTCGGAGTTAAAATTTGGCAATCAGTTTCAAATTGGTTCAAGGGTGCTTATTTGCCTACAATTGGAGCTTAAAGATGGGAAGAGCCCTTAATGGTTCTTTTGATTCTGGACTACTTGAATTTGGGTTGATAATGCAAATAAGTTAAGAAATTGATGCTGTTTACGTCAGAACAGTAGATAAATTTGAACCCGAATTTGAAGTCATCCATTGCATGTGAAAACAAGACTAATCTAGGTGGATTTCAAGTTCAGAACGTGATCTTTCCAGATTGTCCAACCATGATTGCATTAGACTTTTGTGCAAGAAGTTATAGCCATTTTAAATTCGGTCTGTTTATGTTTCAATTAAAGTCAGAAAATGTGTGCTAGTGTAATTTGTCTGGTTACTTTGTCAAAGTCCAAGTTTTGGGCTTGATTTCTGTCATGTTGAATTTTCCTAAGTGTGGAGGGATGTTCCATTATAAATATGGCATCAGAATATGTAATAAACAACTTTTGGCCAATATTTGAACTTAATTCCGAGAATTAAGAGTTATTCTTCCAAATTGATTTGTGAAGAACCCTACCTGACTTATCACTCTTCAATCACAAAGAGTGTGGCGTCAAAATCCTAGATTGATCTTTGTGGCGTCCAGATCGACTTATCAAAGTATCACTCTAGTTTATCCTCCATTTTTATTTACCTTAAAAATACTATAATCTAGCCTAAACACCTGAAGAAAGACAATACAACCAGACCCATCCTTCATCCATTTTCGTCAGATTCATTGTTGCCGATTTTTGAATCATTCACGGCACAACATCTGGTATCAGAGCATCAGTTGCGATCTAAGGCAAGAGCCAGAAATAGATGAAAGGCTTGCAGGAATTGAGGTTGATAAACTTAATTATGGCTGCAGATAAAGAAGATTTGCCAAGAGGGTTAAGTTTAGAACAGGCACAGGTTATGGGATTACAACGATCTCATGCTGAGATTCGGGATGAAATGACCGGAATTCGTGAACAGTTGCATACCCTCATGCAAATGATGCAAAGAAATAATTTGCAACCCCAGCAGAGGCAAGCACTTAGGGTGCCGCGAAATGATTTTGTAGAAGCTAATGGAGATCCAAATGGGGATGATGAGGCCGACAACAGGGGCAGACCAAGAAGACAGAATAATAATCCTCCTAGTGGTCTCAAACTTAAGATTCCACTGTTTCGAGGAAGTAGTTCACCTGAGGAATACTTGGAATGGATTCAGAAGGTTGAAAAGGTGTTCGAATGGTATGAATATTCTGAAGAAAGGAAGTGCAAGGTGGCAGCACTTGAGTTTACAGATTATGCTCTTTTATGGTGGGAAAACTTAAAGATTCAGAGGAGAAGGGATGGGGAAGAGGAGATTAGAACGTGGGCAACTATGAAAAGAGTGATGAAGAAGAGATTTGTTCCTGATTACTATAAACAAGAGCTATACATCAGACTTCAGACTTTGCGACAAGGATCTTTAAGCGTGGAAGAGTATGTGAAAGAGTTTGAGTTGCTACAGATTCGATGTGAATTGATGGAACCCCAAGAACAAACAATAGCTAGATTTCTTGGAGGGTTGAGGAAGGATATAGCTAATGTGGTTGAATTGCAACCGTACATCTTCCTTAAGGATGTTATAAAGCTTGCAAGTCGTGTAGAGAGGCAGCAGAAACGAGGAGGTGTCCGAACTAGTGTAACTATGTCAAGTACGACAAGGGACAGATCTACACCTACTCGAACATGGAGCACACCTAAACGAGATGAGAAGGTGGAGGTCAGCAAGGGGAATACCAGTTCTGATTCTTTAAAGGGAAAGGAGAAGGTGACAGAACCTCCACATCCAAGGAGGTCACGAGACATCAAGTGCTTTAAGTGCTTAGGACATGGGCACATTGCTTCAAAATGTCCAAATAAAAGGGTAATGATATTGCATTGGGATCATGGAGAGCTGATCAGTGGAGATGAGGCTGAAACTGAAGATGAAGATGAGGCACAAATGGAACAGGAAGAGGATTTCGAACCAGTGAAGGGAGATTTGTTGGTTGTGCAACGGGTTCTAAATGCACAAGTTGATGTTAGTGCTGAGCAACGTGAGAACATCTTTCATACTCGATGTCAGATTCGAGATAAGGTGTGTGGGATGATCATTGATAATGGAAGTTGCACTAATGTTGCGTCAACTACCTTGGTGGAGAAATTGGGCTTAGCTACCATTCCACATCCCAGACCGTATAGTTTGCGATGGTTGAATGAGAATGGGGAGATTCGGGTGACAAAGCAAGTTCTTGTGCCCTTTTCCATTAAAACCTATCATGACGAGGTTTTGTGTGACGTTGCGCCGATGTCAGCTAGCCATTTGTTACTGGGTCGTCCATGGCAGTTTGATAAGGATGTGACCTACAATGGACGAAAGAACACTTATTCTTTCATGCTGAATGGAAAGAAGGTGAACTTGTTACCATTAAGTTCTCAACAGGTTAGAGAGGATCAGTTACGAAGCCAACAAAAGGAGGTGCAATCACGTAAGGGGCTGTGGTTAGCCAAAAAAGGCGATATCAAACAGGCATTAGCTTCGACGGGGGTTGTTTTCATGATCTGGGCAAAGCAATTGCTACAAGTAGAAGGAGTGGACTTACCAACACAGATTAAGGAATTGCTAGAAGAATTTAAAGATGTGTTTCCAGATGAATTACCTAAAGGGTTACCGCCTATTCGTGGAATTGAGCATCAAATTGATTTGGTGCCGGGAGCTTCACTTCCTAATAGACCAGCATACAGATGTAATCCAGCGGAAGCAAAAGAGATTCAAAGGCAGGTTGGTGAGCTTGTAAAGAAGGGCTATGTTCGAGAATCACTTAGTCCATGTTCCGTACCTACTTTGCTTGTACCAAAGAAAGATGGTACCATGAGGATGTGTATGGACAGCCGTGCTATCAACAAAATAACAGTTAAGTATCGATTTCCTATACCCAGACTTGATGATTTGCTTGATGAGTTGCATGGTGCTGCATTGTTTTCTAAAGTCGATTTGATGAGTGGTTATCACCAAATTAGAATGAAAGAGGGAGATGAATGGAAAACAGCATTTAAAACTAAACAGGGGTTATATGAATGGATGGTAATGCCGTTTGGGTTATCTAATGCGCCTAGTACATTTATGAGGCTTATGAATCATGTTTTGAGGAAGTATATTGGGCTGTTTGTTGTAGTATACTTATTTGATGCTTAAATTCAGCCCCAAATCAGCCCCAAATAAGACCCAAATCAACCTTCAAATCAGCCCAAACACAATCCATGATCTTACATGTCCATACAACAACAATTGATTTATTTTGGGTAATCCATTGATCCAAGAAGGCAAGCACATGGATGGAAAGCTGGAGGTGATATTTTTACATTATTTTGGGTCAAAAAGAAGAAAGAGATAGCTCATAAATGAGGAAGAAAAACGTGCACCAAAGTGGTTGTAAAGCTGTCCTGATTTGATTTTTCAGAATACCTTTTGGTGTTTTGCCCATAACTTTTGATTCAGGTGTCCAAATGAGCTGTTCTTTAATGATCTGGAAAGGTGACAAAATTGCCTATAAATATGTCTCTAATAGACATCTCTAAAAAAAGCTTCTAAAGGGGTATAAATTGCTGTCCAAACATTAGATTTGTATCCGAATTTTTACTGAAATTGTGTTGTGTTCTTCTTTATAGATTTCGGTTCTTTAGCTTGTAAAATTTATTATTTCAGTTTAATTCAAGTTATTTCATGTTTATTAAAGTGTTCTTATATATAATCATGGTTGGCTAATCTCTTTCTTGGATCCAAATCAAGGATGATGGTGGTTGAGGTGAGTTCTTTAAGATATGAATGAATCTTAATGTTTATCTTCTCATTTTCTTCATGAATGTTTTATTATTGCAAAGAAATTTTAGAAATTATTTAGGTAATGTTATAATCTTGAATTTTTATGCACAAACTTTAGTTTTGGTATAGAGATTGCTTGATTCAATGTCTTACTTAATATGAAAGTACTTGTTCATTCTTAAGCAATAATCAATCTTTATCCTTTTAAACTTCATTGTAATATCTTCCGAT
>NW_011501321.1:14074-40696 GCF_000495115.2 Populus euphratica | reverse complement strand
TTCCGATCTAATATCACCATCGTTGAGATTAGGTTGAGTTATCTTATATATCTTGAAGAAATCACCAATACATCACCATTAAAATTGATTTGGACCAAGACTTACTTTTTCTTGTCATTTAAAATCTATTTACACTTTTTCATCTTTGAAAACAAATCCATCAATTATTTTCAACCAAGTTATTGTTAATTTAATTTCTCTTGAGTTTTTTTTTTGTTACCTAGCTTAATTTCCAGATCTAGCTCTCTATGGATATGACCTCGATCTTACCGAGTTAATTGCTACATCGCACACTCGTGCACCTGTAAGTTAAAACAAGCCGATCATAAAAAGCGGTCAAGCACAAGGTCTATCATAATACTTCTTGAAATATTCAGATTTACAAACTCTCGCATTGTTATCACTTAATTCTGGTCATATACTTATTTAACATGTATTCTTAAACCTTAATTTACACACACACACACTTTAACATATGATTGTGGGTTGCATATTGAATTATTACATTATTTATGTTCTTTTGTTAAAGGTAACAACTAAGGGGAAGGGATTGTATATAATTAAAAAAAAGAAAAAAAATGATAATAATAAAAATGTAGATAAGTTTGGTTTCGTAGCCTCCCTAGCCTAAGCAATTAAGCCCGAACGGGTGTTTTAACACTTAATACCCTAAAGTCAACTAACTTGGGAGCTATTGGCCCAACGCTTGTTACATGAGTTGAGGAGAAAAGCTTAAGGGAATCAAACATTGCACTATCTACATACCAGTATCTACGACCCGAGTTACTAAGCTCGTAGGGGTGTCTTAACACCTAATGCCCTAAGACCAACTGGTCTGGGAGTCATTAGCTGAAAGCTCGTTACATGGGTTAAAGATCCATGGTGTTTTAAGTTATATGTATAAATATTAAAACAAAAAAGACAAAAAGAAGACAAAAATAATAATCCCAACCCAAGGAAGTTAACCTCAAACATTAAAACAAAAATTTTATTTTCTTCCAAGAAAAGCCCCATAATTATGTGTTGATATATTAAGCACAAAAAAAAAGGTTTATGAATATCTTGTTAAGAGGTATTGAGCAAGTATATAAATTTAATGAGAGTTTGTTTATCTGGATAGATTAATGGAAGTTAAATGATGAATACCTTGTTTGTGAAATTTGCAAATTGTTTTTCTATTTTAGCGCTTTAATTACTAGGAACTAGTAATAAGCTAGTACTTAAAAAACTAGTAATAAGCTAGTACTTAAAAAACTAGTAATAAGCTACTCGGGGAGTGTGATTAGTACTTAAAAGTGCATTTTTATCATGGTTTTATATCATCATTTTGCACTTGAAGTATCAATAACTCCTTAACTAAAGCATGTTTTATAATAATATATCTAATAATACTTAATACCTTTAATTTATGGTAAATGTTCATTTTAAATGCAGACCAGACCTATCACATAAATGAAAGGATTAATTGATGACTTTAAGAACTTAAATTGCAAAGGCAAAGAGATGACCAAACTTAGAAAAGAGATGCCGGTGCAATCCAAACTAGAACACTGTTTCGTAATTAGATCATATCTGGAGCTACAGATCTCATATTTAGGTCTACTTTATATGGATGGAAAGGTAAGACATAGTCCTACAACTTTCATATGGAACCCAAGATCTAAAAAGGTCATTTTCAAGTCCAAATTAATGCAACAACAAAGAAGCCCGAAGTTGTCCTCTAGCCCGAGCACTGTTCAGTATTTTGGCCATATCTAGAGTTCTAGAAGTCAAAATGAGCTGAATTGTTTACACACGATAGCTGAGACAATTTCCTACAACTTTCATGTTTTCAAGTGGCTCCAATTTTGACGTTAGCAATGACGTTTCGGGCAGACAAGAGAAGATAAGGTTTGTCACCAAGTCAAGAGTTGGCCACCCACTTATCAATTAGTCATCAAATCAATAGTTCCCAATTTTGGCCTATAAAAAGAGGCATTTGCCATGCATTTAGGCATCTTGGTGTCCAGATCAAGATCGTGCTCTTCCTTTCTCTCTTTGTATTTTTTATAATGTTTATGTTTTGCTTTCATTAATATCAAGTTTATGCCTTTCATTTCCTTTCCTTTACTTACTTAACTCATCTTATTTATGTTCTTATTTTGTTTATTTATTTTTCTTTCTTTTATTATGTTTAGCTAAGTTTATTATGTCAAGGTGAAAAGGTTACATTAATGGTGTAAGAATAAGTATAGTGTCAACTTAATATGGACTTTAATGTTTGATACTAATATTTTTTATATTTGTTATCTTGTTCACTCTTTAATCCTTTGCTTGTTAAATGACTAATCTTTATTTATGTTGTATAACACTTGGTACAACAAATGCTTGGCACTTTCATAGTTCATACTGTATGGTATAACCGACACCTGAGCTATGAAAGGAACTTGATTTGTTGTTAACATAAGTTATAATCATGAATGCTTGACGAGATTTACAAGTACTAGCATTAATCGAATAAGATGACTAATGTAATCATGTTAACAATCTATAATCTAATTGGAACCTCCTTTCCGTGTGGTTTCCGATTGAAAAATAAGAGTTTATACTATACTTGTTTAACATACCATTAGTGGAACCTCTAACCTTGACATTTGTTATTATCATTGTTTAATCGTTACATTAATATTTCATCTCAAAGTTCTCATCTTCTTCTTCTTCTTCTCCTTCTTTTTCTTTATTATTGTTATTATTATTATTACTATTATTATTAGTATTACTACTATTATTATTATTGTTATTGTTATTATTGTTATTATTATTATTGTTATTACTATTATTATTATTGTTGTTGTTCTTATTGTTGTTGTATTATTTCTATTTATAATTTATACAATTAACCTCCTAGTGGTTCGACCCCGATCTGCACTTGGGAGAAGACATCAATCTTTCAGTCGTGTCAATAGGATACCTTTAATTTATGGTAAATGTTCATTTTAAATGCAGGCCTATCACATAAATGAAAGGATTGATTGATGAATTTAAGAACTGAAATTAAAAGGATAAAGAGATGGCCAAACTTAGAAAAGAGATGTCGGTGCAATCCAAACCGGAACACTATTCGGTAATTGGGTTATATCTGGAGCTATAGATCTTAGATTTAGGTCTACTTTATATGGATGGAAAGGTAAGACATAGACCTACAACTTCCATATGGAGCCTAAGATCTAGAAAGGCCATTTTCAAGTCCAAATTATTGCAACAACAAATAAGCCCGAATCTCTCCTCCAGCCCGAGCACTATTCAATATTTTGGCCATGTCTGGAGTTCTAGAAATCGAAATGAGTTGAATTTCTTACACAAGAAATCTGAGACAATTTCCTACAACTTTCATGTTTTCAAGTGGCTCCAATTTTGACATTATGAATGATGTTTTGGGCAGACAAGAGAAGATAAGGATTATCACCAAGTCAAGAGTTGGTCACCCACTCATCAATTAGTCATCAAATCAATAGTTCCCAATTTTGGCCTATAAAAGGAGGCATTTGCCATACATTTAGGCATCTTGGTTTCCAGATCAAGGTCATGCTCTTGCTTTCTCTCTTTGTATTTTTTGGAATGTTTATGCTTTGCTTTCATTAATATCAAGTTTATGCCTATCATTTCCTCTCCTTTACTTAGTTAACTCTTATCTTATTTATGTTCTTATTTTGTTTATTTATTTGTATTTCTTTTATTATGTTTAGCGAAGTTTATTATGTCAAGGTGAAAAGGTTACACTAATGGTGCAAAAATAAGTATAGTGTAAACTCAATATGGACTTTAATGTTTGATACTAACATGTTTTGTATTTGTTATCTTGTTCAATCTTTAATACTTTGCTTGTTAAATGACTAATCTTGATTTATGTTGTATAACACTTGATATAAGAAATGCTTGGCACTTTCATAGCCTATACTGTATGGTATAACCGACACCTGAGTTATGAAAGGAACTTGATTTGTTGTTAACATAAGTTATAATCATGAATGCTTGACGAGATTTACAAGTAGTAGCATTAATTGAATAAGATGACTAATGTAATCATGTTAACAATCTATAATCTGATTGGAACCTCCTTTGTGTGGTTTCCAATTAACTAATAAGAGTTTATATTATACTTGTTTAACATACCATTAATGGATCCTCTAACCTTGATATTTATTATTATCATTGTTAAATCTTTACGTTAATATTCCATCTCAAAGTTCTTATCTTCTTCTTCTTCTTCTTCTTTTCCTTTATTATTATTATTATTATTATTATTATTATTAGTATTAGTATTAGTATTAGTATTAGTATTAGTATTAGTATTAATATTACTATTACTACTATTATTAGTAATGTTATTATTATTGTTGTTGTTGTTATTGTTGTTGTTGTTGTATTATTGTTATTTATAATTTGTACAATTAACTTCCTTGTGGTTCGACCCCGGTCTTGCCGGGTTATTTATTACTTCGACACTCCTGCACTTAGGAGAAGACATCAATCTTTTAGTCGTGTCAACAAACATATAGGTTTATGGTGAATGTGCAGTTGGACCCAAAAGTTAATATGAAAGATCTCTTTCAATATGCCCAGATCACCTCATAAGGTAATGAAAGCATCAGCGTGTTTAAACATTGTATTCATTCGATCAAACATTATGGAGACTTGTAGTTCCTCTCCAATTATTTTTCCAATGATTTTCTCTTATGCTAAAGCTTTTGGGACAACCCCTATAACTTGAATACCTCCTAAAAATGTTGTTATTGACGCTCTCCCCATTAACCCAAGGCTACCTCCCTCATATACTAAATGAATCTTTCTCTCAGCTAGTACCTGACCAAGATGATTTGCTAATTCTAAAAACTTTATTTCCTTCCCAGGACTGGATCCATCGAAAACACAAATATTTCTTATGTGATGATTTGAGGAACCTATCATTTTTACACACTTCTATATTTATTGAATATATAGGTTGAGTAGAAATGAAGCGAAGGAAGAGAAGACTTTATAGATAAGAACTTGAAAATATAGTCATACCACCTATATATAGGCCAGCAGAAGTCTCATACTCTCTCTCTCTCTCTTTTTATTTATTTTTTATTTTTTTTAAAAAAGCATGTGTATATATAGATAGTTATAATTGTAGCTCTCACCTTTCCTTGGTTTTACGTCTAAGAATGGCATAAACGCCTTCTATAGATCGAGGATAGGCTTTCTATCCAGTTTTTTTTATGGAATTGTGGTCATAAATCATGAATTGCACGATGCACATCTCCACTAAGATGCGTCTCAAAAGTTAATATAAAATTATCTAAAGATTCCTTACTTAGGCCATCCTTAATGAATTGTATTTTATCTTCACGGTTTATAGATACCATTCCTAAAGAACGACATTGTGAATTACAAGTCCATCTCGCACATTAATAACAGACTTTCAATCGTTTTGCATGATATTTTTTTGCAATAGAGCTTTTACTAGTGATTAGTTTATGATGGATTCATGACTAATAAACTTAAGTAGCATAAGTATCTAATTTTCGAACTCATGTTTGATCAATTATTACTTGAAAAATATAAGTATTGATTAAATTCACTCTCCATTTTTTTTAATTGTTATGAATCAATTGTACATTTCTGATGTCAATGTTGTCATGTAATTAAATCTTACATGCTTAGTGAAGTTATTATATGATTAAGGTTAATTATTGTACACATATGCTAGATTAACCTAAAAGTAAGGATAGGTAGAAAAACTTGTTTTTTTATAGTTGGTTTATTTATGATCACAATCAAATTAAAAAACATATCTAATTCATTTATTGGTATTAATTATTCTTGAGAAACACTTTCTCAATGTTGATGTTAAAACCTCTCTTTTTATATTTTATAATTTGTTGAATCTACCTTTTTATTTTCAAAACTAATTTCTTTCATTTTCTCAATGTTCTATGTTGCTATTAATTAGTTTTGATCATAAACAAAATCCTCATTTTAATTACTTAATGTTTAAATTATGTATTAGGTGATTTTATCATGTTAGTATATTTTAGTGCATATTTACTTGGTTTGTTATAATCTAAATATAAATATTTTGTCTTGATTAACTAAGTTTTAATACTTGTATCTTTGTATGACAATACCTTTATTTTCTATGCTATAAATCATTAATTTTTTAAGGGTTTAAATTTGCATGAATTTGACACTCGTCAAATTTTTGGTATTGTTGTAGAAGATAGTAATCATTGTTTACATGAATTAAGCTTGTATTTTTGTTTACTTTGGCTTACATAATTGTATACCCAACTCTAACTCCAAAAAATAAAGACAACCTAGTGAGAAAGAGTTTAAGAAAATTTTCCATACAAGAACAAAGGCACTAAATTAATCTCCATAATAATTAAGCAATAAAAAAGAAATGATAAGAGTTGTGAGGGATTACATCAATGAACTTTTGCATCACCAAATACATTTTCTTTGACAAGTTAGATAGAGGAAAGCATAAATAAGCAAGAAGATTTCATTCCATATATTTTCTATTAAGTTCCACCATAACTCGTATAGCCATCCAACAACCTCACATTCTCAAGGAGCTTGTTGCTTTAAACTTTAACTCACAGCCACTTTACATCAATTTCCCATAAATTGTTGTTTAAGCTGTTCTTATTCATTTACTTCCTTCTTTTCATGGCTTTACAGGTGGTGATCTCCACAAGCATCCTAAGAAATTTCATATCGTTTGTTCAAGCATAAAACCCGTTGGGGTTACAAAAGAACAAATCAAGTTGAGAGCCTTTCCTTAAAATTGATTATATTATTTGCCCTTAAGGGAAGAGACATAACGATGTTTCCTAGAAAAATACTTACATTTAGGGTTGTAATTTTAAGAAAAGAAATCTGTAAACATAAAGCAAATGAATGAAATATCCTTGTATTAATATTATAAAAGAAATAAAAATCTACGTGCTTGCTGCACTTAACATCAAATTTCTAAGCAACTTCTAATTGAATACTTTTATGAGAGATTTAATCCCCGAGATAGGAACATGATACGTGCTGCCAGTGGAGGAGATATAGAAGACAAAACAAAACACTCAAGGTCGCAACGACAATGGATATATAATATGACTGCCAGTACTCAGCAGTTTAGCCCGACGATTAACACAGATACTCTTACCGCTTTGGTGACACGTAACTCGTAAGAAGTTAACACTAGTAAAATTTGGCATGATGCAAAGGAATGGAATCGATTCTTCCTAACTTAATCAAATTGATTCCTTGGGAATGATCTATACCCAGAACACAAGTATGATCCCTAATCTAATACTTACAATCCATCCTAGATGGAAGGATCATCCCAACTTGAGATAACTAAACCCGGCAGGTCTTTTCTCAACCTCTCATTCCAAAGCTGAATGTAGTTTGGTCAGGGCATTTCCAACCTACAAAAAACGATGAAACTACAGAAACAAAACATTGCACAATCAACAGTAGCGTCTCAGACTACCATCCTCTCAAAAAGGAAAAAGGAAAGAAGGAACATCCCGCATTATCTTCCAAAAACACCCCATAAGGCCTTTCAAGGTCCCAAGTATGATCTTTAACCAATACTATCATTCAAGGAAATGAAAGGGGTTGAAAAAGAAAGGACATGGACTCAATGCTATGGTTCTCCTGCTTTAGGAACGGGTGACCAGTAATAACTGTTACCATGATGACCATTGAATTTGGGGAAGCTCTTTGTTGGTTGCATATTCCTAGAAAACCCTGGCCGCACTCTATTTCCATTCTGAGCGCTTGGATTGGAGCTGCCTCGTTCTGATTGCATGGCTTGAAAGTACGATGAAGAACAGGCCATGTCCTTGAGGTAAGGCAGAGGCTTTAGGGCTTCAACTACATCACTCATCAGAGGTCTGGCTTTGGGGTCACGGTTAAGGCAGTGTGCAGCCAATTGGATTGCCTTCTGAGCACCTTTGATGGAGAAGCGTCCTTCAAGACGAGGGTCTATCATTCTGTAGAATCTTCTCCTCTCCCCTAGGTGTGGCTGTGCCCATTCCACCAGATTATGCTCACCATTTGGTCGGTGTTTGTCCATGGATCTTCGACCAGTCAACATTTCAAGTAAAACAACCCCAAAGCTATAGACATCACTCTTGGATGTGAGATGACCTGGCACAACATCAAGTGTAACAAGTATGGGAGGATTTTCATATAACCCAGCTCAAATAATGCAAGGCTTAATTACATGCTCACAGAAAATTATCCGCACATGATGGAGGGCTGCAACATCCATGTGTCTCATAGGTGCAAGGGAGATGAAAGAAATTTGACAAGTTCTTAGTTAGCCTGAATTTGATCCTAATAATGAAAACTCACTGGATTTTGTGATAAACAATAACCAATTCACCTTACCGACATTAGGAAACTGGCAATTCAGAAAACATTTAACCAAGACATTGCAGAATATGCACACATGCCTGAAAATCAAGGAGACAAGGGGACAAATTCTAATAATTTATTTTTTTTTTCTTTTGTAAGGGAAGAAATATACCATTCTTTATGTATTTCTAGCCGAATAAAAAAAAAATTGGATTGATTAATGTTGACAAAATTAGGAATTCCTAACGAATTGAAGATTATTGTGTATACCAAATTCAAACAAACTGACATTCTTATTTAATATTCCATTATTTATTATTACTGATCAATAAAACTATCTTAAAAAGGCGGGAGGAGGGGGATTTCATTTAATCAAATACAATTTGAAGGATTTTGTAGGTTCATTGATCAGGGCTTAGCAGAAGAACTTTATAAGTTTCCGAAAATTGAAGATAGAGATCAAGAAATTGAATTTCAATTATTTGTGGAAACATGTCAATGTATATGCAGACATGTCTGAAAATCAAGGAGACAAGGGAATCTGTCAATAGAACAATAGAAGATATGGATTTTTTTATTTTATTTTAGCAGAACAAAAAGATGATGATCCTAAGAAAGCATCTTCTTCTAAATGAAGTACAATACAACAAAATGTTGCAAAATTTTATGGATAGATCTTTATTTGACCACATAGAATAGTACTGTTGAAAACCCAAAATCTTCTGGAAGTCCCAGCATTCCATGATAGAAAAACAAACAATACTTGCCTATTTGTCAAAGAAAGCAGGCCCTTTCATGCTATACTTTCCATTGTTCAGTCCATAATTCCAACATTTATATTCACCATCAGTCCAGGGTTCCATATTTCTCAGCCACTAATAATGCAAGTACCCAATGTAATCTCAAGTATCCTGAAGTCTGACTTGATTAAGAGACAACTATGAAGCTTTCCATAACTTGGGTCCTCTTGCCATCTCATATGTTCTCTTGCCTAAAACATCTTTAATTTGAATCCCCCCATTCCCCAACATCTTAATTTGAAATTCTTTCAAGTCATTTTATTTCTTTACAAGTCCACATTTATTTCATTCTTGTTCTTTTGAAAAAGTAAATAACAGGTCTGAAACATAGCTCATTGTATGGTGGTGCAGCAGTGACAGCTAACAATGGTGAAATGGTTACAATGATAATGCAGAAATGAGTGAAGGCAGCAACAACATAATGTAGTGAAGGTTTGGAATTAGAAAGCAAGAAGCATTATGATGGCTGCATTCCAGCGACAGTAGCTAGGTAGATATAAAGGTGATGTAACAAAGTGTTAGTGGCAGTAAACAAGGTACTGCCAGTGACATTGGAGCAGAAGGGTGATATAATAAATCTTGGTTTTAGTTTCTGGTCAAGAGTAGTAAATTGTGGAGACAACATATTACTGGAGCAGAGGGGAAATTCTAATCCATTACTAGGTGACTAGTCATAAAGATGACAAAATGAATGAAGGGGACTATCTGGAGAGTTTGAATGCCACATCAATAGAGCAGTGTAGCAAGTGATGCTGTTGAAACAGCAGTTGAATTAGTTGCAGGGGTGTGAGATGGTGGTGGTTGTGGTTGTAATAGCTACATGATGAAGGTCATTTGGTGAAACTTGGGAGTTTTTGCTCCTCACGACAATATAATTATGTATTCTTTTCCACATCAAGAAAGTAGTTAAATTTCATTGTTCCTCTCACATTCACACAGCGCACACACACAACTGAATTTCAATGTTGACAGACAAAGATGAACAAAGTCATGCTACCACTGAGAAATGGAACAAGTTCTGGAGAAACTCGGCAACAAGAAATTCAGTTTTTTGTTAATCATGTATAAAACCATGGTTTACATTCAATTAAGAGAATAAAGCCTATATGCAGAAGATTAATGTTTAACATGCTCAACTGTTATCAATACTTGGGCTAACACGCTAGATTACATCTAATCACAAGCACAAAACCTGTAATGATGCAAAAGACTGACACACAATGTTTAACATGCTCACCTGTCATTACATACTCGGGGGCTGCGTAACCATATGTTCCCATGACGCGGGTAGATACATGAGTCTTGTCCCCTTCTGGACCATCTTTGGCAAGTCCAAAATCAGAAAGCTTGGCATTGTAGTCCTGGATAGGTCTAGCAATACTTTAGAAATGGATACAACAATGGATAAATAACAGATTATTTTCATAAAACTAGTCACTCACTGCATCTAGTAGGATATTAGATGTTTTGAAATCTCGATATATCACTGGCCGTTCAGCTTCCTCATGAAGAAAGGTAAGGCCCTTTGCAGCGCCAAGCAGTACTTTCATTCTGACAGACCAGGGAAGAGGCAGGGATCCTGCTTGCATCAAACATATTACTCCCAAAAATGTGCAATGATCTATCTAATAACAGAACCTAGTATTGTATCTGTATTTCCACCACACCTAAATCAGGACAATAAGGATTATGTGTGTGCACACATTTTATGGAATGCATTATCTCCATAAATTGGTCTTCTATGTAAATACACTTTCCCTATTTACTGTGATGAATATATATGGCAGCTTTCCTAGGTCATTCAACTAAATACTTTATTCTAATCCTTTTAAATTAATTGCAATTCATGAAATGTTTATGTTTGGCATAAATACAACCTCCAGCAAGCATGAGAAAAAAAGGGAAAAAAAAAAAACCATAGACACTCTGAGAGAGAGAGAGAGAGAGAGTGCAAGAACTCTTCCCATAAGAGAAGTGCATTGAAAATTTAATTAATTATGGCACCCCTTTTATATAGTTTCTTAGAAGGATGATGCATTACATTTATGAGCACCAACCTGTTCCAAAACAAGTTTTGATTTTACATGCAACATATTAATTTGACATTTTCTACACAGGCAATAAAATTTAAGGCATGCACTGACTTCATTTCACACTATATGTGACTGTGAAGGTGAGGTCTTTCAATTAAAAAATAGGAAAATGTAGAAAAGGATGAAAAGAACATCACTTGTAGGTATGATACCATCCTAGAAATAAATTGTATAGCATAAACTGGAAAATTTATTAATTTCTTTGAGCTAATAAACTCAGTCCTGATTACCGATAAAAACTGGCCAATGCTTCTTTTCCTAAATTATCTTCTTACTTTAAGCTCTCATTAGTTAACCAACCAATCAAAAGATTTGACTGAATGATTTTACAGGCTGTACACTCATTTATAGATGGCTCATTGAAGCATCTACCAGTTTAGGAGAAAACACAGGATAGGTAACCAAAAATGTAGAATAATAAGCTCATTACATACTTCTAAAGAGGTGATTCTCCAAGCTTCCTCGAGGCATAAACTCATAGACTAGAAGTCTTTGATCTTCCTCAATGCAATAGCCAATTAATTTAACCAAATTAGGATGAAGAAGGTCACCGAGATAATTAACTTCAGCCTGCCATGTAAAAAAGAAGTATCCTTCAACCATAAATGCAGAAATACCACAAGCAATTATTGTAGACCAAACATGCAAGTGAAACATATGGGCACGTGCATGCATGTGTATGTACATGAATAGACTAAAAAAGATGTGAGATTTCTTACAAGCCATTCTTTATGTCCCTGAAGTCCATCATGGTTGAGAGTTTTTACAGCAACAGATAGCCCTGTGCCAGGTTTCACTGGAGCAGTTCCATTCTCATTAATCCAACCTTTGAATACGCAACCAAACCCTCCCTCGCCAAGAATACTCTCAGGCCTAAAATTCCTTGTTGCTGATTTGAGCTCATTAAAGGAGAATTTTCGAAGCTGAGAGGAAACTTTAATTTCCTCGCCGATATTGGGAGTAGATGGAGAACTTTCAACATTGCTAGTGCTCGAGGATGATCCCACTTGAACAGCTGGTTGGTCTCTACTGGAATCATTTGTTGTTTTGCTTTCCGCTGAATCACAAATGAAAACAAATACCATCACTATATCTGGTTTTTCGGTAATCAACTAATCTATACTTTCAAATACAAACTCAGATACTGCATACAACCTGAGAGATGAATATATACATTTCCAGAAACAGCATAAACCAGAAGAGACATGTCTTTTTACAAATATGTAGAGAAAGACACGCACGGGCATCTTTGAGGTTAAATAGCACCTATACTAGTGTAGGTTTACTTTAAACCATCCATGCATTTTTATTAGTTAAAACATTCCAACGCATAACAACACCAAATCATGACTGAAGTTAGTTGCATTTCGTCTCTTTGAGAGATAAGAACATGCTGAGACACCGATGGTGCTTCAATGCATGATTAGTATCTTGATTTCAATTGAATGAACTTTTTTTGTTTTATCATCTGTGCGAGCAAAATAAAAACCTTTAGATTCATTTGCAAGAAAAAAAAAAAATTGATTCAAGAGTAGTTTTTTTAAAGGTACATTACTCTTGTATAAGATAGTTTGTGCATTGAATTCAATATACTAGGTAAGAATTTGCTAAGTTGTCTGTTCTGGATTCTAGTGGAATCATCCATTCATTTGTTTTCTTATTTTAACAACTTCTGGGTATGAAGTGAAACCTTCATAAAATTGGATATTTACCCCAAAGCCTACAATAGAGTTGGTCACATGTTATGTAATTTTGAACACTACAAGAGTTCTGTTCTCAAATACAAATGTGAACATAAAATTTATGACTGCTGTCAATAAATGATTAGAAGGGTTGCAAGTTTCCTGAAATATTTAATAATGCACAATGCTCAAATGCTCAACAAACATCATCTGTTTTATATGCCATGTACTAACATTGGGAAACTAAAAAAAATTCAAAAAGAATCATCCATATAAATCTAGCAAGAAAAGTATTTTGAACAAGAATATATTATAATGCCACAAAACTTTGATGTTTTTTTTATATCAAGTATCTTAAACATTTTACATCATGATCCAACCAACATATTTTGCAAACCAGCATTTGAGAATTAAGACTGAGCATAGCAAGCTCCAACCACTGAGCCCCTGTATATATTGCATTGTTTGACTCATTTCAGCTTCCAAGATAGCAGCAAAATAATTAGTGTAAATTACAACAAGTGGCCAAATTTGGTTGATAGACAAAGGATAAAATCAAAACCACCAATTAACTGTCTCAACCAAAGTAAGTAATTAAGCACTTACCAAAATCTGAAACCCCTTCCCATAAAAATTGAACAAATGGAGAATAACATCGCATCAAAACACTCTGACAGTAGTACTAATCAAATTTGAATAAGGAGAATAAATGACAGATACGATAAAGACCATATTCTCGCAGAGTGATGCACTTGCAAAACCAAAGAATTGAATAAATATATAGTATGATTCAACATCCATGTGGCACCAAACAAGTACAATTAAAGAATGATTATAACATGTTATAATCAAAGCATGAAAAAAATATTTAATTTTCTTGTTTATAATAGTATTCAAAAACACAATCAAAACATTCAAACAAACCGGTAAGATGAAACTAGTTATAGCGAATAAATCAAATTATACCATATTGTGTGCTAGTGCCACTTATGGAGCTATCAACCCTTGTTCTTGAAGAAATGCAGCTCCCAATGAACCTAAACTTAATCCAACATCCACTTTCCTCAGCTTCACCATCTTTCTTCTTCTTTAACTTTGATTTTCCCACAGTCCAATCAGCCACGTTGATAGAATCAGGACCTAACACCATCTCTTTGGAAACTAAAAAATGAATTACAATACCATATCTCACAACTACCTCAGAGCACCAACTGCAGCTCTTTCAATTCTCCTAAGCCTTTACCAACCCAAACCCAGTCAGGCATGACCCGAATTACCACTCACAATCAAGCCTCATCAAACAAAAACAAAACCCAGAAAGAAAAAACCAAACAAACCAATCAAAACTCTAATAAACCTTGAAATGAGACTATCTTTTTAACTTACAGCAACAAATTCAAAAAACCATCACTATCACTCAAATCCACATAACAAAATATATGTTTTTAGAAGGCTAAAGATACTGAAATGCACATGACCCAGAACACAAAATGTAAATGCAAGGAAAGGACCACCATCAACAGTAAAGTAATCTTTAGAACTAACATAAGGATAGAAACTTTGGAAAAACCCTAGAAAATTCTGAACCAAACACAACGAACAAGCACACAAATGAACAGTGTGGGTCAAAAATTTAAAATTATCAGGTTGGTTTCAGCTCACCAAACAAAAATACAAAGTTTTTCATCACTCACACCGTACATTACCAAGTCAAGGGCAATCTCCACAAGAAATCTTGCTTTCGGAGGTTACAGCATAGAAAAGTATGGGGTTTTGAAGACCATGGAAAGAGAAACGTGCGTTACATGTGAAGAGGTGTGTGTGTGTGAGAGAGAGAGAGACAGAGAGAGAGAGAGAGTAAAAACAACAAGGCAGTGAGACACTGGGCAGGCAGGCAGGCTAGCTTTAAATGTCTTGCTCCGGGGATTTTTATTTTATTTCTTTTTTGTCATGTGTTTTTGTCGTTATCACACTTCAAAATTGTAAAGGATACACAGCTCTTTTCTCTTTTTTCTTTTTTCTTTTTTTAAAGATAAGGTTGTTTCAAAAAAACATTATTAAAAAAATAATTAAAGTAATATATTATTTATTTTTAAAATATATTGAAAATACTAAAAAAATATAAATTTAAAATAAAAAAATAAAAAATCAATTTTTTAAAATATAAAAATAATTCAAGTTTGTTTGAGGCTTAGTATTTTTAAAATATTTTTTATTTAAAAATATATTAAAATAATATTTTTTAACTTTTAAATTTAATATCTATATATTAAAATAATTTTAAAATATCAAAATAACTTGAAATAAATTATATATATATATATATATTGATATATTTTTAAATATATTTTTAAAACACAAAGAACATGATAGTGTCAACAGCAAAAAACTATAAATATATTGACCAAAATAGTAACCTAAACAACCCACGACAAAGAGAGAAAAACCCAATGGCTTAGTGCCATCAAAATATTTGGGGTCATATTGAATAAATAAAAGTAATTGGATTCGAAGTAGAAGTAGAATTTCTTAGAGTTATAAAAATCTAACATCCAGCAAAAAAATAATTTAATTAATATATAATATAATTTAAAAATATTTTTATTATCAAAAGACAATATAATATAAGAGTAAGAAACCGTTTAGAAACGCAGTTCAATTTGCATTCTCAAAAAAATTTAAAAAAATTTAAAAAAATTTAATATGATTTGTATGTTTTGGATCATTTTGATGTGCTCATGTTAAAAATAATTTTAAAAAATAAAAAAATATTATTGGCATGCATTTTGACATGAAAAATTATTTGAAAAGTAATAACTATCACACTACTAAACACATTCTAAAAACATATTTTAATTTTTATTGTTAATTATAATCGGGTGTATTCATGAAAATTGCATTACTTCATCTCTGGGGTGGTGCTATAATGGACCAAACTTTCTTTAAATACGTAAATGTGCAAGGGAATCAGTGATAACTAGTAATTTAACATGCGTTTCATTACGAGTGAGATAAATTTTTGAATATATATATATAAGTTTTTCAAAAAAAATCAATTTTAATTATAAATTAAAAAATTTATACCTATATTTAATTAAATACATTTCTAACCATTTATGCCAATAAATATAAAAAATAAAGTATTAACGTGTTTATTAAACTCATCTTGCTACAGGTCAAATATTTTTTTATAACACAAAAGAATTAATATATAAGTATTATTACTGTGTTTTTAACATTAAATAAAAAATATAACCGTGGATCAAAAAATCGATACTTATTTAAATATCATATGCATTAAAATGTATTAAATATCATATGCATTAATAAAAACATGTAAAATTTTAAACTAATTTTTAATGTAGTAGAAGAATTGAACAATGTTATAATACTAGTAGTAGTAGTAGTAGTAGTAGTAAAAAAAAAAGTTGATGAGAACTTTGAAATGGAAAATCAATATAAAGATTAAACAATGATAACAACAAATATCAAGATTACAGGATCCACTAATGGTATGTAAAATAAGTATAGTGTAGACTCTTGTTATTTAATTAAACCAAGATGCCTAAATGCATGGCAAATGCCTCCTTTTATTGGCCAAAATTGAAAACTATTGATTTGATAACTAATTGATGAGTGGGTGGCCAACTCTTGACTTGGTGACAATCTTTATCTTCTATTATCTACCCAAAATGTTATTGATAACGTCAGAATTGGAACTACTTGAAAACATGAAAGTTGTAGGAAATTATCTCAACTTTTTAGAAGAAAAAAAAAGGTCATTTGGACTTCTAAAACTCTAGATATGGGCTAAACATTGAACAATATTTTGGTTGAAAGACATATTCAGACTTCTTCGTTGTTGTTACAATTTGGACTTGAAAATGACCCTTTTAAATCTTGAGCTCCCATAAATGTTGTAGATTTGTGTTGTATAACACTTGGTACAATAAATACTTGGTACTTTCATAGCCCAACCGTTTGATATAACCAACACTTGTGCTATGAAAGGAACTTCATTTATTATTAACATAAATTATAATTATAAATACCTGACAATATTTTACAATTATTAATATTATTCGAATAAGATAACTAATGTAATCATGCTAACTATTTATAATATGATTGGAATTTTCTTTGTGTGTGGTTTCTAGTTGAGTAATAAAAAGAGTTTATATTATATTTATTTGAAATACTATTAGTGGATCTTCTAACTTTAATATTTGTTATTATTATTTAATCTTCACATTAATCTTACATCTCAAAGTTCTCTTTAACTTATTATTATTATTGTTATTATTATTGTTGTTGTTATTTATAATTTAAATAATTAACTTTTTTGTGGTTTGACCCTAGTCTTCTAGGTTATTTATTACTTTGACAACCCTAAACTTGAGAGAAGATATCAATCTTTTTGTCGTGTCAGCTTTTTATAAGATTATACTAGTTTTGTTACTCGAGTTACGAGTTTAATTGTTTAACTCAAGTAATTTGTTGTTCTTTTTTAAATTGATTTTTTCTCTCAATCTTATCTTGTAACATTAGGTTAACTGAGAATTGAATTTTATAATTTTGTTTTGATTTTCTTTCTATTAGATTATCTTGGTCTCATAACTAAGGTTTGAAAAATTAACCCAAGTTCCTTGACTTATTTTTTTAATTGAATTTTGTTTTCAATTTCAACCTTAAACATTGAATTGATTAAAAATTAGGCTTAATATTATTTTTGTGCTTTCTACAGGATTATTTGGGTCTTATGACTTGCACCAGGGATTTAGCAAGTTAACTTGATTTGATTTGAATAAATCAGAGTCAATCTAATATATTGTTGTCTCAATATATATATAAAAAAGATATTATCTTGGTTTTTTAAATCAAATTATATTTTTACTAGTCATTCGGATTGTTTTTAAACCTGTAAAATTGATTATATCATATCAAGTCAACTTTCATATAGTTTATTTTTCCAACTTAGAAAAAATATTTACAACACTAAGTATTTTCTTTATATTCAGTAAAAATTTAATCTCATCTTATGTAACACATATAATTATCTAGTTCAAATTAAAACATAATAGGATACACCTTTGAAAATAGTGGCAAAAATACTAATACACAACTACGAAGATGCTAATGAGAGATGACTAAAATCATATAGACATAATTGAACAAAAGTGAGAGTAAATTGAGAATTAGATAATAATTAGAGGTTGATTTGAAGTTTTCCTATAACATCTTACCCTACCAGCAAGATATTGTCCATTTTGGTCCATGGGCCTCATGGATTTGTGCTTGACAATTATGTATGGCTTCAAAACACGTCTTAGTAGTCAATGTGAGTATACTCATACAAGGTCCTCCCTCAAGTTCTTATCTGCCAATATAGAATATTACAATCCATCCATTTTAAGCAGCCCGACAATCTCATTAATACCATCAGACAACTAGTAAGTCGGGGTCTGATACCAAATATAACACCCTACTCTATCAGCAAAATATTATTTACTTTGATCCACGAGACTCATTGATTTGTTATTAGCAGCCATATATAACTTCAAAAACACATATTATTAGTTAAAGTGAGCATGCATATAATACCTTCTCTCAAATTCTTATCCGCCAATATGAAATATCACATTCCCTTTATTTTCTAACTCTGTAAACAATCCCTACTTCATGTAAATTTGCATTAATAATTGTACACTCTAAGAGTATGGCAATTTTAAGTTTATTTTAAAAATATTAAATTAATATTTTTTAATAATTTTATTTTATAATTTTAATGAATTAATATAAAAAATTAAAAACATTAAAAATAAAATATTTTTAATATATTTTTAAATAAAAAATATTTTTAAAAAACACATCCAATACAATACGATCACAGACTTCATCCATGCATAAAACATAACATACAGTCACTGGTAAAATCCTAATCCCTGTTGGGATATAATTGTCTTTACACACGAACACAACCATATTCGACCTTTATAAATATCTCCACCAAACTCTCGCTCTCGTCTCTCTTTCCCTCTGCCTTCATTATAAACAAAATATTCTCTATAATTTCTCTCATGGCCATGTAGAAATCTCATTAGGGTTTCGAGATGGATCTGGTACATTACTGCCTTATCTCTTCAAATGCTTCACATTTTAGTCTTAATCTAAGTTTATCACCTTGAAATCGACTTCTTCTCCCATGCTTTCTCTTGTTTTCTTGGGAAAATCTGCGCTCAGTATTTTTCATGTTTTTCAAAGTAAAAGAAAATCTGCGCTCAGTATTTTTCATGTTTTCAAAGTAAAAGAAAAGCTTTGATCACCGGCATTTTTTTTTGGCTCACTGGCATTTTTTTTTCCTTTCTCATTGCTAGTGAAGTTACTAAAAGTAGTTTAAATCGCAGGAAATACAAGGATTCTCGCTCACAGACCTTTCAAAGCAAACAAAAACAGCAGCTTCTAGTAAAGATCATGAGTTCCAAAACGCAGAGGTTATGGAAACAAGCGTGATAAAATCAGTCTTAGAAGACAACAAACTACAGTTACTCTCTCTCTCAAAAAAAGTTGTTACAGAACGTACAATATTTACCAAGCTGTTCCATCTCTGCTGCACCTTCGATTCTGTTGACTGTGCCACATCACTACTCAACGGCGAGTTCGGATCGGTGCCGGTGATAAATGAACCGGACTCAACCGGTCTCTCGCCGCTGCACGCCGCTGCAACTGCTAACGCGGCGCGTTGTGTGGAAATGCTTCTGGAAAAACACGCTCGTACGGATTTGAAGAGCAGAGATGGACGCAGACTGTTACCTCTGGAGCTGTCCTTGTGTATCACCAGGTAACAAACAAAAGAAAGCACGTCGTTTTAATATTTTTGATGAACTAACATGGAAAAAGGTGTAAAAACTTTTCGTTATTTTTGATGCATCTCACACTGCAGAAAGATATTACCTTATTTAGAAATGTTGCTTTTTCTTGTTTCCGTCCTTCCCGTGTATTTTTTTTTTCAGTGACTTTTTTTATGTTATTTTAGAAAGGATCTGATTTGGGATCTGGATGACAATTCAACCATTGAAGACTTGGTTGTTCAAATTAGTGAAAAGGTATTGAAACGTTTTGTTATGTATTGTTTGGTTGCGGAGAAAGTGGTAGAAAGTGAGTATTTGATGGAATTTTCTGTATTTATTTATCATGGAATTAGGTCAAGTAAAGTCAAAAGAGTCAAATATATTTATTTTTTTGTAGTGAAAAAATGAAAAAGTCTATTAAAATAAGATTCATTGATTTGATGATTTATTAAAGGCTTTGGCTCTTTTTGGTTAATGAGAAAACAATGGAAAGAGACGCGAAAATATTATTTATTCAATTTTGTTATAATTTATTAAGGGATAGTCTCAGCTCCGAGGACAGTAGGGAATTTATTAAATTAAAAAATTCTCTGTTTTTTTTTTATTAAGCTAATTTGATGCTTTTCAACAGGATTTAACTACACTAAAACTTCTTGCTGACAAAACGGAGGAAATCGGTGACCTGGCATACAGAATGGCGGAAGCAGGGCGTGTGGTTGATTTGGCTGCTCTTCTGGTAGTGGCAGCAGATAAAATAAATGAATCGATTTTACCGGTGCGTGATGCTGTTATAGATTGTAAAGAGAAGACCACAATTTACGAGGCTGTGATTATAGAGGCATTGGCACTTGGCGGCCCTACGCCGTTGTTGAGGGCAGCAAAAAGGGTGACAGTTCTAAGCGAGAGTGAGCGTGCTGAGAAAAGGAAACTCTTGCTCTATGAGATCGAGTTGCTTCAGCTCTTTGGTGCTGATGGTCTCAGATGTTGTACGGACAGGAAGTTACCGTCACCGTTAATCCGTGCTGCACAGGTTAGAATAGATCTTCATTCCCTCTAATTTTTTTTTTTTGGCATTTTGTTTAGCATATGGAATGAATAATAACCGTATAATGTATGCAACATTGTGGTACATGGGATTTTGGGAAATGGATATGTATGCCCTACGAAAAGTACCTTTCAGATAGGATATTAATCATTGATTATTGAGATCTGTGGGCACTTTTGTAAATCAGGGGGTTCACAGTGAGGAATCACCGTGTATTCTCATTAGATACTTTGTAACATATGGGGCTTTTACCTCAGAGCGGTCACCACAAATTCGTCTATTTCAAATTAATGAGCAATGACGTACAAACATGATTCTGTTGCCATACCCCTTCCATGTTTTTACTTCGAAAAACTATTTTTTCAACCGACATTATTTTCTTTTCTTGGCCTGTGAACTCTCTAATTAACATTTATTTTTCTTCAATTAATAGCTTTATTTCTGGCGTTTTCTTCTTATATTAAGTATGATTTTGATTATTTTTCAAAATATTTTTATTTTAAAATATATTAAAATAATTTTTTGAATTTTATAAAAGTAACACATCATTCAATATAAATAAAAAAAATAATTTTTAGCAATAAAAAAACATAAATTTAAATTTAAAAAAAATATAAGTTGGCCTGCTTTCCAAACTCTGAGTAGCAAATTGAAATTCTAGTAAGCAAGCGAAACTTTTGCAGATGAATATATCTAATTTCAGACGAACATATGCTTAGCAACTGCTTGGGACAAAAGAAGATCATGATATTTGTATCACGTTCCAAATCACTATATTCTTACACTGTATTTGTCTTTGATAGACTGTCATTATTTTATAGTGACAAAATCTATAACATGATCAACTGTCCTAATTAATTTCCTTTCATTTTACGAGTATACTCTTCAGGTTCAGTGCATTCTGTTTCTTGCATTTATATAGAATAATGTCATTTATGTGCCTTTTAACTTTAATTCTCCCTGTATTCAAGTTAGCCTGTCATCCTAGACAAGAATACAACAAATTCCAGGAAAACTAATTGCGAAATTTATCGCCTTTGTATTACACATTCAAAACTTCAAAGAAAGGAAGCATAGTATACCGTGTTAACAAAAGTCCACAGTATGGACCGTAATTTTCAAATGATCCGTAACCAGGTACTATTGATAATAATCACAGGCTGGAGATGAAACCATTATTGAGTTGCTTCTGAAGACTAACATAGACTTAAATGATGTCGATGCTGATGGACATTCTGCTCTTCATTGGTGTCTCAAGGCATATAAGCAATCATGTCCTCAGCAGATGAAGTCTCTCTCTCACACACGCACAAGCACAGGCACAGGCACAGGCACACGCGCACACACGCACGCACTCTGGTTTTGCTGAACTTCAAATCGCCTTCTGTTCCAGGATCATGTGGCTTCTACTGAAGCATGGTGCTCGAGTGAACCAGGAAAACAAGCTGGGCTTTACAGCTGTTCATATTGCTGCTTCAAATGGTAATTCACAGGCACTTCAGGTATTTATGTATCAGCTCTTCAGGTTGCTTTTACTGTTTTACTGTCTTCCAAGCACATCTTGGTAACATATGACAGTTTCATAACTGTAGTTTTTTATCATGCTCATTTTCCTATAAGATTGTACTGCAGGCCCTTCTATTGGAAGACCCAGATTGTGTCAACTCTAATACAGAAATGAAAGAAACCCCATTATTTTTTGCTGTGAAGAATGGCTGTAAGGACTGTGTTGATGTTCTATTACACTGGGGAGCAAGCACTGGAGTCTTTAATTTGCGGTTAGAAACAACTGACCTATTTTCATTTATTTCATCCGTTTTTATTGTCTTTCTAGTATTTTTCGTGTCTCTCAGTGAGAATTTATGCTGATCCTTGCAACCTAATGCTGACATCTTATTATAACTATTATAATTCCCAGTAAACAGAGACCTGTAGACTTGGCTGAGTCACAAGACATGCGTTTCATGCTAAACAATGCTGATGTTAACCTCAGTAAGTTGAAATTCTTAACACACTCAAAAGGGTAGGTTGAGTGGGAAAATGTCATAATAAAGAAGCTCGTGTCACTCATTTCATTAATCTCGTGCTCACAATCAGCAGTAAATCGTCCCATTCAGCAGAAATATACAGCATGGTTACAAGGAGGGGATGTAATTCAAGGGACCTGCGAAGAACTCTTTACCTTGACAGATGAAAGGAATCCTACTAATAGGTGACCTCCTTGGATAAACCGATTAAGAATCATATGATAAAATAGTGATTTTTTAATTTATTTGATCCCATAATTTTCCACTGCTTGTGGACAGCAGGACTTGCTCGAGTACAAAGAAAGAGATCTGTAAATACTTCTATTCTCCTCGTGGATGTGTTAGAGGCACCAAGTGTTTCTATGCACATTCTGAAGAAGAACGACAGCAGGTGAAGCAGGGAAGATATATGATTCATTCACCTGCTGCAGGGCAACTAGAACGGAAAATTTTTGTTGGAGGCCTCCCAGCTTCTGTAGATTCTGGTTAGAAACCGAGCACATTCATGCAACTACATATGTAGTCTTATTAACCTGAAGAATCAAGTGCTGATTTAGTAAGCCAAAGAAGTTCAATTTTATCTTATATTTTGTCTTTCTTCTGCAACCTTTTCCGCATCAGACTCCCTAAGAAAAATTCTTGAAGAGAAATTTGGTTCGGTGGACAATGCTGCAGTACTTGGAGTTCAAACAGCAGATAAGATGCAGTCTCGGGGATTTGGCTTCGTCACCTTCAAAGATAAAAATTCTGTTTCTGCAGCTGTTGAGGCACACCATGTTATTATTATGGGTAAGCAGGTTGAGATCAAAAGTGCTGTTCCAAAATTCCTTCTACTAGCCGAGTTCCAGAAATCAACCCAACAACGTGAAAGAAATCAGATTGACGAGAAACTTCCACAAGCACAAATGCTCAAAGAGAAAACTGAGAAGGAAAAGGCCAAAACTGACGTGCTTAATAGGCAGACATCAAGTGAGAAGACAGAAAAAGTGATCCTTAGTTGTAATTCCACAGAAGAGATAAAATCTGAGCCGAGGACTTGGGCTGATACTTTAATCCATGGTCAAACAAAAGCATGTTCTAGTGAATCTCAAACACATGAAAGATGTATGCCTAAGTGGTTCAGAACATTAAGAAGGTGGCTCCCTAGCTTCTTGCAACAAGCATCAAAGAGGGGAGGACAATATGCTCTATCGTCGGTGAAAGCTGATTTCAGGGCCCTTTTTGGCCTAGAATTAGACCATGCCTCTCTCGGTTTCTCAAAGCTTAGTGACTTCATGAAATCTATCCCTGAACTTTGTCACATTACGTATCACACTCCAGCCAATCATATGATACTTCTGCCTAGCCTTCCTATTCCTTGTCAGCAGCCACTTCAAGATGTTACGATTGACAGTCCATCATCACATTCTACATCAATTGGTGATAGCGGTAATGGAAATTCTGATGGTTCCATTTGCTCTCAGGAACATCTTCTTGTGTCCATTGAGAATGATGACTTAAATGATAGCAGCACTAGGGGGTCCTTTCAGATCACTGATGATAATCCTATAGATAAATTGCCCTGTGTGAACTCGAGGTTTCGTCAATTCTTGAAACCAGACCCAATCTTTCATGCACGACCGTGGGTAAATAGTGACTCTGATGGAGACAAAGAGAGTACTGTAGGTGAAAGAGGAGGATCAGGAAAGGGGTTTCAAGAGATGAAGCCCTGGCCTCAAGGAAGGCATTTGGTTTTAGAGGCCCTTGCCAGAAAAAAGAATAGCTCATCTGTTTACTTTCTTCGTGAATTTGATTTCTGTGATGTGAGGATTCAACAAGTTGAGATTTATTCATTCAGTATTCTAAACTTCATTTTGTTTTATGATAAAATAATATTGGGTGGTAATTGCAGGAATACGAGGCAAGCATCGCACAAGGAAGGTGCCTAGGGTGCAACGAGCGTCGGATGTTGCGGGCCAACTTCCCATGCTTGCACTTGGTGTGGTGTGCTGATTGCAAACTACAAGCCATGATGGCAGCTCGCCTTGGTGAACACAAATGTGTGGTGTGTGATATCAAAGTTCAGACAATAGATTTGATATCCCGGCATGAATACTGCCAGCCCATTCTTGACACAGCTTGCATCAAGGAGTTTCCCCCATTTGATCCTGATTACATGCTAAAGTAATTAAGGACATGCCATATTAATTTGTTTCCTTCCGAAGGCATATGCGTTTATTTATTTTCTTTTACATTTTTAATGTGAACCAACAAAATGCTTGATCATTGCTTCATTACTTGTCTAATTTCTAATGGTTTTTCTTTTTATTCTGCCTCCGCCTCCGCCTCTATCCAGGAAGAAGCCTATATTTGAATAGAAGAGAGAACTGCAGTACATGTGAAGGCCTAAACAGACCAGCAGTCCGCGACTTGCAGCACTTGGGAAAAAGGTTTATGGGAGGGAGCGGTTCTTCTGAGCGAAAAAAGAAAAGAAAAAAACCTAGATATACAAGACTACTATACTCATGTGATGAAAAAACCTAGTATATACAAAGGCTTGCCTCCGGCAAAAATTCATCTCTGTTCACCAGTTTGTTGATTCCCTGTGGGGTTGCCTCCGGCAAAATTTCATCTCTTTTCACCATTTTGTTGATTCCCTCTTTTTATCTTTCGGTCAAGAGGGAATCTACATATAGATTTCAGAGTCTATAGTTCCCAAATCAATACAAGCATGTATACATGCCTTTGCCATCCAATCGGCAACATTAATTGATTGATACGAGGGATGTGCTTGTTTTAGTAAAACTAGAACAAAGGTTGGGTGAATTAATGCCTTGATCAAACATTAAGGATGCTTCTTTTCGTCTCTTTGTTTTCTTTTATGTTTTTCAAGTACCTAGTTATTAGCTATTTTGGCATGCGTCTTCACAAGTGAATCTCATTATTTTGATTTAATTTTTTCTTTAAAAAAAGACTTGCTTCTTTTGTTTGGCCGGCCAAAGACGGATCATGCAAATAAAATAATAACATGCGTTTAGGGCTCTCTGTAAACTTTAATTCATTAATTCCAAATCTTCTTGAATTTCTGAGGCAATTAATAATACCAAACCACTGCAAAAAATAACAGTATGCTCCGTTTAATAAAAATAAATCCATGTCAAACTGCGCTTGTAAATCCATGTCATACAAGTAAAAAAAATCATTACAGTTCAGTCATCTCAGTGTTTTGTGAATTTCTTATCATACTACTTTCTTGGGTGTGTGTATATATATATGAAATAAAATTATGCAGAAGTTTTTATTATGAAGTTATTATATGAATATTTTATTTTTTTTATTTTAAATAATTTCTTAAAAATTTAATTATTATAGATTATAAGTCATTTAATTATCTAAACTCTAATAATAATTCACATGAACCACTCATGATAAATCTTTTAAATTTATATTTAGAAAAGAAAAATTATTATGTCTAAAGTACTAGCTCTAATTTTGTATATATATATATATATATATATATTGAATGGAAAATATGTTTTTTTTTCATTTATAGAGCTTTTAAGATTCTCTATAAATATAAAACTAAGTCTATTATTTTGTAGGTAAAAAAAGAAGAATGAGTGTCTATTAAACAAAAAAAACTATATAAATACAAAATTAAAGCTAGTACTTTAGACATAATGATTTTTCTCTTCTAAATATAAATTTAAAAGATTTATCATGGAATATATATATATATATATATATATATATATATAATAGA
>NW_011501321.1:13434-14042 GCF_000495115.2 Populus euphratica | reverse complement strand
TAGAAATATAATCCATGTATTAATTACATGTTAGTCTTTAATATATAAAATATAGTTTAATCAAGTTATACTTAATTAAATCATCTCAGTTTAATTTTTGATTAATAGCTCTTAATACATATGACCTATTAAGTTTTTCATATATTAGCCTAAATATAAAATATAGTTCTAATTAAAAAGAATCAAATAATTTAATTTATTAACAATTTATCAATTAATTAATTTATATTTGAATATTTTTCCACACTCAATGTTTTTTCTTTCATTATCTCAATTAAAATATTATATAATAAGATCAAAATATAATATTCTCTATATAAAATAATTTGGATATAATAAGATCAAAATATAATATTCTCTGTATAAAATGATTTGGTGATCTCAAGTCTAAATATCACTTACACAACTGTTACGTAAGCCTTTCCATAGATGTATATGATATCTTCATATGAAATTCTCATTCGGGTCAATTCAATGAACATGTTTTATGATAAACACATATATATTAGTTATAGGTATCTCTTATACCTCAGCTTATGAGAACAAGTCTGATAATATAAGATACCTTTAATTTATGATAAATATTCATCTTAAATGCAGGTCTATCA
>NW_011501321.1:3746-13424 GCF_000495115.2 Populus euphratica | reverse complement strand
AAATTGAGAAGACAAAGAGAGGGCTAAGATTAGAAAAGAGATGTTGGTTCAGTCCAAACTGGAATACTATTTGGTTATTGGATCATAATTGGAGCTGTAGAACTTAGATTTAAGTCTAGTTTTTATGGATGAAAAACTAAGACATAGGCCTAAAACTTTCATAAGGAGTCCATAATTCAAAAAGACTGTCCTACAGCCTAGATACTGTCTAGTGTTTAGCTCATATCTCAAGTTTTTAAAGTTCAAATGCATCAATTTTTTTTGGTTGGAAAGTTGAGATAAATTTTTAGAACTTTCATGAAGATAATTTGTTCAAATTCTGATATTAGTAATGATATTTTGTTCATACAAAAAGATAAGGATTGTCACCAAGTCAAGATGTGGCCACCCACTCAACAATTAGTCAACAAATCAATAATTTCAAATTTTTCCCTGTAAAAGGAGGCATTTGCCATGCATTTAGGGATTTTAGTTTTCAGATCAAGATCATGTTCTTGCTCTTTTTTTTTTTAATATGTGTGAAAAAAAAAACTAAAAATAAATTATATTACAACTTAAATTTTAAAGATGTTAATATCCTTTTTAACAATTGATTTAGGTTTCTTACAAGATAAACTAAATGAAGTTTCATTAAATCAAATCAAAGCCTTAAGATTGTTGTCTGATTAGTACTTAAAGGTGTATTTTTATCAAGGTTTTATATTATTATTTTGTACTTACAATCTTTACAACTCCTTAACTAAAGCATATTTTATAATACAAGTATGATACCATAAAATACCTTTAATTTATAGTAAATATTCATCTTAAATGCAGGCCTATCATATAAATAAAAGGATTGATTGATGAGTTAAAGTACTGAAAATGAAAAGATAAAGAGATGGTGAAGCTCAAAACAGAGATTTCCTTTCATTATCTCAATTAAAATATTATATAATAAGATCAAAATATAATATTCTCTGTATAAAATGATTTGGTGATCTCAAGTCTAAAGATCACTTACACAACTGTTACGTAAGCCTTTCCATAGATGTATATGATATCTTCATATGAAATTCTCATTCGGGTCAATTCAATGAACATGTTTTATGATAAACATATATATATTAGTTATAGGTATCTCTTATACCTCAGCTTATGAGAACAAGTCTGATAATATAAGATACCTTTAATTTATGATAAATATTCATCTTAAATGCAGGTCTATCACATAAATCAAATGATTGATTGATGAGTTTAATTACTGAAATTGAGAAGACAAAGAGAGGGCTAAGATTAGAAAAGAGATGTTGGTTCAGTCCAAACTGGAATACTATTTGGTTATTGGATCATAATTGGAGCTGTAGAACTTAGATTTAAGTCTAGTTTTTATGGATGAAAAACTAAGACATAGGCCTAAAACTTTCATAAGGAGTCCATAATTCAAAAAGACTGTCCTACAGCCTAGATACTGTCTAGTGTTTAGCTCATATCTCAAGTTTTTAAAGTTCAAATGCATCAATTTTTTTTGGTTGGAAAGTTGAGATAAATTTTTAGAACTTTCATAAAGATAATTTGTTCAAATTCTGATATTAGTAATGATATTTTGTTCATACAAAAAGATAAGGATTGTCACCAAGTCAAGATGTGGCCACCCACTCAACAATTAGTCAACAAATCAATAATTTCAAATTTTTCCCTGTAAAAGGAGGCATTTGCCATGCATTTAGGGATTTTAGTTTTCAGATCAAGATCATGTTTTTGCTCTTTTTTTTTTTAATATTTTTGTAATGCTTTAGTTTTGCTTTAACTAATCTCTTGTTTATGTTTTTCATTTCCTTTACTATACTTAGTTAACTTATATCATGTTTATGTTCTTATAGTTTTTATTTATGTTTTTTTATTAGTACTCAAAAGTGTATTTTTATCAAGGCTTTATATCATTATTTTGTACTTGAAGTATCAATAACTCCTTAAGTAAAGCATGTTTTATAATAACAAGTATGATACCATAAAATACCTTTAATTTATAGTAAATATTCATCTTAAATGCAGGCCTATTGATTAGTACTTAAAAGTGCATTTTTATCATGGTTTTATATCATCATTTTGCACTTGAAGTATCAATAACTCCTTAACCAAAATATGTTTTATAATAATGTATCTAATAATATAAGATACCTATAATTTGTGGTAAATGTCTATTTTTAATACAGGTCTATCACATAAATAAAAGGATTGATTGATGACTTGAAGAACTTAAATTGCATAGATAAAGAGATGGTCAAACTTAGAGAAGAGATGTCGGTGCAATCCAAACCGGAACACTGTTCGGTAATTGGGTCATATCTGGAGCTACAAATCTCAGATTTAGTCTAATTTATATGGATGGAAAGGTAAGACATAGGACTACAACTTTCATATGGAGCCCAAGATCTAAAAAGGCCATTATCAAGTCCCAATTGTAGCAACAACAAAGAAGCTCGAATCTGTCTTCCAGCCCGAGCACTGTTCGGTATTTTGGCCATATCTAGAGTTCTAGAAGTCCAAATGAGCTGAAGTTTTTACACAAGAAAGCTGAGACAATTGTCTACAACTTTCATGTTTACAACTGGCTCCAATTTTGACGTTATCAATGAAGTTTTGGGCAGACAAGAGAAGATAAGGATTGTCACCAAGTCAAAAGTTGGCCACCCACTTATCAATTAGTCATCAAATCAATAGTTCCCAATTTTGGCCTATAAAAGGAGGCATTTGCCATGCATTTAGGCATCTTGGTTTCCAGATCAAGATCATGCTCTTCCTTTCTCTCTTTGTCTTTTTTGTAATGCTTATGCTTCGCTTTCATTATTATTAAGTTTATGCCTTTCCTTTCCTTTCCTTTACTTAGTTAACTCTTATGTTCTTATTTTGTTTATCTAGTTTGCTTTCTTTCATTATGTCTAGCTAAGTTCATTATGTCAAGGTGAAAAGGTTACACTAATGGTGTAAGAATAAGTATAATGTAAACTTAATATGGACTTTAATGTTTGATACTAACATGTTTTATATTTGTTATCTTGTTCACTCTTTAATACTTTGCTTGTTAAATGACTAATCTTGATTTATGTTGTATAACACTTGGTACAACAAATGCTTGGCACTTTCATAGCCCATAATGTATGGTATAACCGACACCTGAGCTATGAAAAGAACTTGATTTGTTGTTAACATAAGTTATAATCATGAATGCTTGACGAGATTTACAAGTATTAGCATTAATTGAATAAGATGACTAATGTAATCATGTTAACAATATATAATCTGATTGGAACCTCCTTTGTGTGTGGTTTCCAATTCAATAATAAGAGTTTATACTATATTTGTTTGATATACCATTAGTGGAACCTCTAACCTTGACATTTGTTATTATTATTGTTTAATCCTTACATTAATTTTCCATCTTCAAGTTCTCATCATCTTCTTCTTCTTCTCTTTCTTTATTATTATTATTATTATTACTACTACTACTACTACTATTATTATTATTATTATTATTATTATTATTATTATTATTATTATTATTATTATTATTGTTATTGTTGTTGTTATTGTTATTGTTATTGTATTATTGTTATTTATAATTTGTACAAATAACCTCCCTGTGGTTCGACCCCGGTCTTGCCGGGTTATTTATTACTTCGACACTCCTGCACTTGGGAGAAGACATCAATCTTTTAGTCGTGTCAAGTTTTTGGCGCCGTTGCCGGGGAGGTAAGTTTTGTATAAATTATAATATTGATTTTATTTTATCTTTTCACTTTTCTTGTATATAACTTTGTTTCTTTTCTTTTGTTTCTTTTTATTTTGTTTTCTTCCTCCTTCTTTTGCTTTTTTTTTTTTTATTCCTACACGTGCATGAGAGTGTGGTCACGTACATCAAGTGGTAGACTTTGTAGGGTATCCTCATCATTTTCAGAAAATATGGCCGAAGAAGATAATCAATCACTTCAAAATGAGAATAATGAGAATAACCGTGCTAGAACACTTAGAGACCACATGAATCCCACAAGAACAAGTGCACCATCATGCATAGTTTTTCCTCCTGATGCATCTCATTTTAATTTTAAGCCAGGCATTATTCAACTTTTACCTTCATTTCATGGCTTGGAATTGGAAAATCCATACTTGCATTTAAGAGAATTTGAGGAGGTCTGCAACACATATAATAACTTAAATTGTAGCATGAACACCATCAGATTAAAGCTTTTTCCTTTTTCATTAAAATATAAAGCTAAAACATGGCTACAAAATTTAAGACCAGGATCCATTCGTGCTTGGGATGAAATGCAACAACATTTTTTAAAGAAGTTTTTCCCATCTCATAGAACAAACTCTTTCAAAAGACAAATCACCACTTTCACTCAAAAACCAGGAGAAACATTTTACAAATGTTGGGATAGGTATCGAGACTTGCTTAGTACTTGCCCTCATCATCGTTTTGAAACATGGAGATTGGTTTCACATTTCTATGAAGGGTTAACACCTAAAGATAGGCAAATGGTTGAATTGATGTGCAATGGAACTTTTGAAGATAAAGACCCTGATGCTGAAGCAATGGAGTACTTAGACTTAGCTAAAAATGCTCAAAATTGGGACATCGCGAGTACTTATGAGGCACCGAGTAAAACTCAACCTCATACATCTAGTGGAGGTATGTACAACCTTAGGGAAGATCATGACCTTCAAGCCAAGTTTGCATCTTTAGCTAGAAAAGTCGAGGCACTAGAATTAAAAAAGAGTGGTCAATTAAAATCTATTGAAAACATTGTGTGTCAAATCTGTGAAACAAATGAACACTCAACCAACGATTTTCCAACCTTGCCTTCTTTTAAAGAATGTCTCCATGACCAAGCCCATGCTTTAAATAGTTTTCAAAGGGCCAACCACAACCCATACTCCCAAACATACAACCCTGGTTGGAGGAATCACCCAAATTTCAGTTGGAAGAGTGAGAACAACAATGCACAAACTTCACAACCACCGTTTCAAGCACACCATAATTTCCAAAATTCTCATGGATATGCACCTCCTTATGCTCCACCTCCTAGAAGAAATCTTGAGGAAACATTGCATGCATTCATTGAAAAGCAAGAGACAATTAATACTCAACTTGTTCAAAACATGACAGATTTTTAAGATACTCTTGCTAAATTAACATCTGCTCTCAGTTTCCAAGAGAAAGGTAAGTTTCCATCTCAAACACAACAAAATCCCAAAGGGCAATACAATGCAAATGCAAGTAGTTTCGGAAGTCAACACATGGATCAAGTCAAATCAGTCACTACTCTGCGCAGTGGTAAGGTTATTGAAAAACCCTCTCTTGAACCTTATGAGAAAGATGATGAGTCAATCTCTGAGGGTAAGGAAGGGGTTGAATCTGAAAATTGCAAAGAAACGACTGATTCACCGCCAACACTTCCATTTCCTCAAGCCATGACCAAACAAAGGAAAGTCAATCACAACTCTGAAATCTTTGAAATTTTCAAACAGGTAAGGATCAATATACCATTGTTGGATGCTATTAAACAGGTTCCTTCCTATGCTAAATTTTTGAAAGATCTATGCACTGTGAAGAGGAAACTGAATGTGAAAAAGAAAGCCTTTCTAGCCGAGCAAGTAAGTGCTATTCTTCAGAACAATAATGCTTTGAAATATAAAGACCCTGGTTGTCCTACAATTTCTTGCTTTATTAGAGAGCATAAAATTGAAAGAGCCTTACTTGATCTTGGAGCTAGTGTGAATTTACTTCCATATTCAGTTTTTCAAAGTCTCAATCTAGGTGAGTTAAAACCAACCTGTTGAAGCATGTAATTCATTTCCTGTTATTTTAGGACGTCCGTTTCTTGCAACCTCTAATGCATTGATTAATTGTAGGAATGGACTGATGAAGCTATCATTTGGAAACATGACATTGGAGATGAATATTTTCAACATTTGCAAGCAACCCGGAGATGATAATGATTTACAAGAAGTAGATCATATTGATGAATTAGTTTATGATCAACTTGAATCTACTTTAAGTAAAAATGAATTGGATGAAACTGAAGATTTGTAAATGGTTTATTCTGAGGAAGAAATCACGAATGAAACAAGCACCAAAAATGTTGATGCGAATCTTTTGTCAACAGTGACAACAGATTCGACATCTGACATCACACCAATGGATGATTACTTTCCTAACGAATCCTTACTTTCTCTTAGTCCAATGCCTTGGTATAATAAAAATATCAATTTTCTTGCTTTAGGAGATTTGCCAGCTGATTGGAGTAATCAAGACAAAGAAAAGTTTTTGAACGAAGTGAAGAGCTTTTATTGTGATGACCCTAACTTATTCAAATATTGTCCTGATCAAATATTTCAAAGATTCATTTCCGACAATGAGGTAAGTAGTGTCATTAAACTTTGTCATTCTAAAGCATGTGGAAGTTGTTTCTCGTCAAAAAAGACAATTGCAAAAATCTTTCAAAATGGATTTTATTGGCCTACCATGTTCAAGGACACGCATGCATTCTGCAAAACTTGTGAAAATTGTCAAAAGATTGATACTGGTCAAAAAGTTTTGTTTTATAATTCTCAAATCTATGCATTTCCTAGAGAGCTAAGACCAAGATGGAGCAATCCTTATGGGGCTTGTGATATTGAGAATTCAATGAATGACAATGATTTTAAGGAAAATGGACATTGTTTGAAAGCTTACTTTGATAATTTTCCTAGTGAAAATGAATCAGCTGGCTTGAATGATCTTATAGATATAGGTTGATTATTTTGTTTTTCTCACATTTTCTTTTTTTATGTTTCTTTTTGAGTGATTTTTGCTAGTTTCTCTCACCCCGGTCAAATGGCGGATAACGGTACTCCGTGACTTAAGTCGGTTCTTTCAGTTTCCCATAATTACTGATATTTGTGTATATATTTGTGCAATTCTTTGAAGCTCTCTTCCAATTCTCATTTGAAAATGAACACTAATCTTGAAAAATTGAAAAAGTATTTTCCCGCTCTGCCTCAGAATGCGATTACAAAAATTTACCGTGCTAGATGTGTAAGATTGAGATTATTAATGAATCATGGAATTCCTGAAGATATTCGTTGGTTGATTGAAGCAAAGGTCCGATTATCAGGTGAGTCCTCTAATTCCTTCATTTCACACATGCCTGGAACAGATAAAAGCACTTTTGCAAAGAAGCGTCGTGCAAAACGACTAGAAGTCTGTCATCGATGTGCTAGATGGACTTGTAATACACAATGTCGTTCTTTAGGAAGGGTATCTATAAACCGTGAAGATAAAATACAATTCATTAAGGATGGCCTGAGTAAGGAGTCTTTAGATAATCTTCTATTGACTCTTGAGACGCATCCTAGTGGAGATGTGCATCGTGTAATTCATGGTTTATGGCCACTATTTCATAAAGAACATGATCAACTTAGTCTTGGGAATCTGACTAAAAAAGACCCTGTTTGCCAGTTTTTAAGAAAACTGGATGGGAAGCCTATCCCCGACCCATAGAGGGCGTTTAAGCCATTCTTGAACGTAAAACCAAGGGAAGATGTGAGCCACAATCACAACTACTTGTACATACACATGCTTTTTTCAAAAGTAAATACATAAATAAATAAAAAGAGAGAGAGAGTGTGTGAGACTCCACCTAGCCTACATATAGGTTATATGATTGCCTTTCTAATTCCTCATCTATAAAACCCTCTTTTCCTTCCTTTCATTTCTACTCAACCCATACATTCAACAAATACAGAAGTGTGCAGAAATGGCAAGTTCCTCAGGTCATCAAATAAGAAATATTTGTATTTTCGGTGGATGTAGTCCTGGGAAAGAAAAGGAGTTTTTAGAATCAGCAAATCATCTTGGTCAGGTGCTAGCTGAGAGAAAGATTCATTTAGTGTATGGGAGAGGCAGTCTTGGGTTAATGGGAGGTGTGTCAATAGCTGCATTTTTAGGAGGTAGTCAAGTTTTAGGAATCGTCCCTGAAGCTTTGGCACAAGGGGACATCATTGGAAAAACAATTGGAGAGGAACTTCAGGTCTCCACAATGTCGGCTCGAATGAATGCAATGTTTAACCATGCTGATGCTTTCATTGCTTTACCAGGTGGTCTAGGCACATTGGAAGAGATCTTTCATATTTCCTCTTGGGCTCAATTGCACATTCACCATAAACCCATAGGTTTGTTAAATGTTAATGGTTATTATGATAAGTTGTTGTCTTTTCTTGATCATGCTGTGGAACAGGAATTTCTAACATCTTCTGCACGACAAATCATAATCTCTGCTACTACTGCTGAACAATTGATTGACCAACTACAATCTTTCATTCCTGTGATTGATCCTTCCATGAGTCGCATAAATTGGTCATCTACGGGAAGCCGTAAAAAGCTTAGATTGGATTTGAGCCTTCATTTGTGAATTTTTGTGTCTTTTGGTTTTATTATTGTGTTTTTTTTTTCATTTCTTATTTTTGTTTTAGTGTGTTTCAGGTTTGTCGGTGTTCGTTATTTCAGGTGATATCTTCTATACTCTATCTTTCTACCTTAGAACATTGAGGACAATGTCTCATTTTGGTTGGGGGAGAGGGTAGTAGTTGATAAAAAAAAAAAAAATTGTTTTTCATTTCATAAAGCATGTGCATAATTAAGCACTGTTCGGTATTTTGGCCATATCTGGAGTTCTAGAAGTCCAAATGAGCTGAATTTTTTACACAAGAAAGCTGAGACAATTGCCTACAACTTTCATGTTTGCAACTGGCTCCAGTTTTGACGTTATCAATGACGTTTTGGGCAGACAAGAGAAGATAAGGATTGTCACCAAGTCAAAAGTTGGCCACCCACTTATCAATTAGTCATCAAATCAATAGTTCCCAATTTTGGCCTATAAAAGGAGGCATTTGCCATGCATTTAGGCATCTTGGTTTTCCAGATCAAGATCATGCTCTTCCTTTCTCTCTTTGTATTTTTTGTAATGTTTATGCTTTGCTTTCATTAATATCAAGTTTATGCCTTTCATTTCCTTTCCTTTACTTAGTTAACTTTTATGTTCTTATTTTGTTTATCTATTTTGCTTTCTTTCATTATGTCTAGCTAAGTTAGTTATGTCAAGGTGAAAAGGTTACACTAATGGTGTAAGAATAAGTATAATGTAAACTTAATATGGACTTTAATGTTTGATACTAACATGTTTTATATTTGTTATCTTGTTCACTCTTTAATACTTTGCTTGTTAAATGACTAATCTTGATTTATGTTGTATAACACTTGGTACAACAAATGCTTGGCACTTTCATAGCCCATAATGTATGGTATAACCGACACCTGAGCTATGAAAGGAACTTGATTTGTTGTTAACATAAGTTATAATCATGAATGCTTGATGAGATTTACAAGTATTAGCATTAATTGAATAAGATGACTAATGTAATTATGTTAACAATATATAATTTGATTGGAACCTCCTTTGTGTGTGGTTTCCAATTCAATAATAAGAGTTTATACTATACTTGTTTGATATACCATTAGTGGAACCTCTAACCTTGACATTTGTTATTATCATTGTTTAATCGTTACATTAATATTCCATCTCAAAGTTCTCATCTTCTTCTTCTTCTTCTTCTTCTCTTTCTCTTTCTTTATTATTATTATTATTATTATTATTA
>NW_011501321.1:0-3544 GCF_000495115.2 Populus euphratica | reverse complement strand
TACAATTAACCTCCTTGTGGTTCGACCCCGGTCTTGCCGGGTTATTTATTACTTCGACACTCCTGCACTTGGGAGAAGACATCAATCTTTTAGTCGTGTCACCTTTCCTTGCCTAAAATACCACTAAAACCATATTTTTCCACAATAACAACACTGCATAACTAGTTCCCTACAACCAAAAGACTCCAACCATTAATAACTAGCCTCTTAAAATACCTTACAAACCCACAAAGACCATTAGAAACAAGGAGTTGGATAAGAGAAGGGTGAAAGGATTATGTTTCTGGTGTGATGAAAAATTTATACAGACATTGATGCAAAAACAAAAGGCTATATTTCTTATGTATTCTAAAAGATGAAGATGATGCAAAATAAGAAGTCCAGGAAGCCAGTAAGACTGACTCTGATAGTTTCACCCCTCAAATATCCATCAATGCCTTGAAAGGTACTTCAGGTTTTCAGACATTAATAGTAACTAGAAAAATGGACAAGTCTCCACTTTTTATCATGGTTGATTCAAGTACTACATATAATTGTATCAACACTCAGGTGGACTAAAAACTAAATTGAACCCTCACTCCATTTAGGCCCTTAGTAGTAAAAGCAACAAATGATGATAAGATAACTTGTGCTCATATGTACAAGGAATTTATATGGAGAATACAAGGAGTCAAGTTCTTAGCATATGAGTTTGTAGTGGAACTAAACAACTATAACATGGTGTTGGGAGTACAATGGTTGGCTATAGTAACATCTTAGCTAATTATAATGAATTGTGGATGTCTTTTGTATGACAAAGGTATGAGGTATTGTTGCAGGGAGACACCCTAGTTAAGCTTTAAACTATTGGCTTCAAACAATTCAACAGTTTTCTTAACAATCCAACTTAGCTAATGGAGGTTAGTTTGTGTAGCCTAAGATTAGTGGAAAAGAGTGATCACATCGTAAGCTCTATTACCACTAACATGCAATTTGGTACTAGGACCAATTCTACTATAAAAGATCTATTGAATTCTTACCAGGATATTTTCAAGGAACCTATTAGGCTACTTCTTCTTAAGACACACGACCATACTATTCCCCTAAATGAGGGATCACAACCAATCAATCTCAGGCCTTATCGACACTCGGGCTTACAAAAGGATGTAATAAAGAAAATAGAGACAGAGATATTGGATTTCAGCATTGTACAACAGAGCATCAATCCATTTACCTTACTAGTGGTTTTGGTGAAAAAGAAAGACAACACTTGGAGGTTGTGTGTGGATTACAATGTCCTTGACAAGATGACAGTAAAGAACAAGTTATTTATCCTTATAGTAGAAGAATTATTGGAAGAATTAGTGGGAGCCATTCGGCTTAACCAGTGCACCAGCCATCTTTCAAAGCTTAATAAATGACATTTTTAAAAGGCATTTACGAAAATTCATATTCATCTTTTTTTACAACATCTTGGTATATAGCCTTATATTAAAAAAAAAAAGCTTGTGGAACAATTGCAGATAATGTTTGACATGCTCAAAAATCAAAGTCTATTTGCTAAGAGAAGTAAGTGTGTATTTTGTAGCTCTCAAATGAAGTATCTAAGACACGTGATAACCAAAACTAGGGAAGATGTCAATCCTCATAAGATCCAGGCAATAGTGAACTGGTCATTACCTAGAAACATCAAACAACTAAGGGGTTTTTTAGGACTAATGAGTTATTACAGGAGGTTTGTCAAAGGGTATGGTATCATGTGTAAACCTTTATTATTATTGATATTTAAACTTTGGATCTCATTATTTTTATTTTTAATTTTAGTTCTTGGTTTTATTTTAATTTTTACTTTTTTTATTTCATCCTCGAACCCATAATAATAATTTTTATTTTTTAAAATATAATCTTTATTCTTTAAATTATTTTTTTGGATTTTTTTGTAAATTTGATTTTTCTTTTCAATTTCTTCTTTCAATTCAAAATTATAGGTAGTTTTACCGTTTCCTTTTATTTCAAATTAGATTCTTATTATCTTAATTGTTATTTTTTATTCTTATCCTTTTGTACAATTGATATTTTGTATACTCATTTATTGATATTTTAACTTTGCTTCTCATTATTTTTATTTTTGGCTATTTTTTTCAAATTTAAATTTTTTTCAATTTCATCCCTCGATCTATAATTATAATTTGTTATTTATTTCCAAATAAGATCCTCAATTAAGGACTCTTCATTCTTTTTATTTTAATTTTTAATTCTTTTATGAATATTTTTTTAATTCTACCTTTCAATTTAAAATTGTAGTCCTCTTATTTACTTTTTATTTCAAATTAGGTATTCATTTTCTTAGTTGCTATTTTTTATTTTTTATCCTTTTGTATAATTGATTTTTTTAATCAATTTCATCTTTCAATATTTGATTTGTTGGGAGTTGAGATTCATGGTTTGTCCAAATGGAGTGTTTTCTATTTAGTAACTAGAGTTATTTTTTTGAAAAGTTGATATGATTTTTTTTTTGCATTTTTTAATTAGATTTCATCCTTTAATGTTATTCATAGGGAAAAATAGGCTTTATAGCTTTTTTTTTGTTCAATTTATCACGATCTCATGACTTGGGCAGCAGGTTTGGCTTGGTAACCTGAGTATTTTTTTTGTCATTTTTTATATTTTTTTAATTTATCCATTAACATTGGGTTATCTTAGAATTTATCTTTGTAGTTTTGCCCCTTTTAACAAATGCTCTTTTTTTTATGGTTGTTGTTATCACCTTTTCTTTTAAAATTTGGTCAATTTACTGATGTTCTTTTTTCTATCATATAATTAAATGAACTCATCTTATAAGACTTAATAGGATCTATAACTCAAGTTCTTAATTTGTTTTTGCCTTTTTTTAAAACATATAACAATGTATAAATATCATTCTTTTTATTACAAAAAATAGGCCTGACCTACGACAAAATACAGGTCACCTATCTAGTTTTTAGCTAAGTAATAAACCTGTGATTTTTGAAAGAATTATACTTGACTTATTTTACATTCAAGAGTTCACTTGTTTTAAATGTTTAATGACACGACTAAAAGATTGTTGTCTTCTCCCAAGTGCAGAAGTGTCGAAGTAATAAATAACTCGGCAAGACCAGAGTCGAACCACAGAGAGATTAATTGTACAAATTATAAACGACAATAGTAACAACAATAATAATAGTAATAACAACAATAACAACAATTACAATAGTAGTAGTAGTAGTAGTAGTAGTAGTAATAATAATAATAATAGAAGAAGAAGAAGAGAAAGAAGAAGTTGATGAGAACTTTGAGATGGAAAGATTAACATAAGGATTAAACAATGATAATAACAAATGTCAAGGTTAGAGGTTTCACTAATGGTATGTCAAACAAGTATAGTATAAACTCTTATTATTCAATTGGAAACCACACACAAAGGAAGTTCCAATCAGATTATAGATTGTTAACATGATTACATTAGTCATCTTATTCAATTAATGCTAGTACTTGTAAATCTCGTCAAGCATTCATGATTATAACTTATGTTAACAACAAATCA
>NW_011501319.1:9386-47261 GCF_000495115.2 Populus euphratica | reverse complement strand
TGGTCTCAGGTTCGAGTCCTTAGTTGTTCATATGATGGCTACTGGAGGCTTACATGGTTGTTAACTTCAAGACCCGTGGGATTAGTCGTGGTGCGCGCAAGCTGGCCCGGACACTCACGTTAATCTAAAAAAAGAATATGATTAGTAAATTAAATAATATGTTAAAAAGCTGCGAACTGAAATTGTTGGCCATTATCCCGTGGGGAGCCCCTTATTAAGATTGACTATCGCGAGGCACGTTGTTTTCTTATTAAGATTGTATAAACGTTTCAAGGGAAGCCCCTTCAATGTCTCAAAACTCATTCGAAAACTAAGTAAATTTGCTTTTAGTAATATTAAAACGTTTGACAAAGTCCACCAAGTTATCCTCTTCCTTAAGCAACGGCAATTGAATATTCCCGCAAGTTTGTATATAAAATGGTTTTAGTAACAACATATTAGAGCTATAGCAAGCCTTGTATTAGGATCATATATCTTAGGAAATTAAGATGGCGAGAGAGTTCATAGTTCATGAAGGCAGTGTCCATTCAGAAGCAGGCCTCCTTCTTGATTCCTCCGAGGCTTTTCTGTTGTTATGCATGATTGTTGTTTCCTTGTCAATTATTTCCATGGTCATATTCGCTTGTGGTGATAGTAATTCAGGGAAAGGTCGCCGCCGCCGCCGCCGCCAGAATGATAGTGGTGGATGTGATTGTTTTGGAGGGGGTGATTGTTGTGGAGGAGATGGAGGGGGTGGAGATGGAGGAGGTGGAGACGGAGGGGGTGGAGGAGGTGGAGATGGAGGAGGAGGTGGTGGTGGTGGTTGAGGTGGAGGAGCATCCTAATAACTTTCATGGAGTTATTTTCTATGGAAAAGATTAAGATTTCTCATGTTACTTCGTGAGTGTTGTTATGCATGATTGTTGTTTCCTTGTCAATTATTTTCATGGTCATATTCACTTGTGGTGATAGTAATTTAGGTCAAGGTCATCACCGTCGCTGCAATGATAATGATGTAGGTGATTGTTTTAGTGGAGGTGATTGCCATGGTGGAGATGGATAAGTTGGTGGTGGAGACGGAGGAGGTGGTGAAGAAGGTGGTTGTGCTGGAGGTGGTAGTAGAGGTGGAGAAGCATCCATAAAACTTCTGTAGAGTTATTTCTATGGAAAAGATTAAGATTTCTCATGCTTTCTGGAGCATTATTGTTAGTTTACACATCTATTATTCATTTTGTGCGTTCACATAATAAAACATATCTCTTTAACCAAACCAATAAATAAGATTGATAATCATATTATTTAAATCATATCGTCTATGTATAAAAGAATGACCGTAATAAACCAATTCGGGGTATTTTCTAGAATTTATTAAAAAAATTCAAAAAATAAAGTAAAGATTAGCAATACGAAGAAAGCAAATAAATAGGGGAAGATTTTTAAAAAAATAAATATAAATCAACTTGTAATTTTAAAAAAAATTCAAGGTCTAATTGTACCCTATTATGCCAAAAAAATAAAGAAAAAAATACAAATACAAGATCAAATTAAATGATTATTGGATGAATTTGCATAAAAATTAAGTCTAGGGAAATAATTAAATTTTTAATATGCCAATTTGATTTCATCATGATCAAATTAAATTTTAATTATATTTAAGAATTAATTTGGATCCAATTTAAGAATTTAATTAAATGTAAGAACTTACTTATGCTTTAAATAGGTCAAATTAATTTTATTAGAGGTTTCATTGATGAAAACTTAACTTTGAGAGCTTAATTTGGACTTAATTGAGAATATTAGAATTTTAAAAGACTAAATTTATGTTTTATCAAGTTAATTGATTGAACTCAGGGGTAAAATCAAAAGAAAATAAAAGTTTTTAGACAAATTAAGGGTCAAATTGAAGAAATTCACAGTCAATAACCAATTTGAAAAAGGTGTCAAACTATAGGGACTTAATTTGAGTGAAACTAGAAGTAAAATTGAAGAAATTAAAAGTTTAATAGTCAATTAATGGCTCAATCGAAGAAATTCGAGATTAAAGACCAAAAGATTGATGTCTTCTTCCAAGTGCAAGAGTGTCGAAGTAATAAATAACTTGACAAGACCGAGGTCAAACCACAAGGTGGTTAATTATATAAATTATAAAAAACAATAATATAACAATAACTATAACAATAGTAATAATACTAATAATAATAATAGTAGTAGTAGTAGTAAAGAAGAAGAAGAAGAAGTTGATGAGAACTTTGAGAAGGAAGATTAATTTAAGGATTAAACAATGATAATAACAAATGTCAATGTTAGAGGATCCACTAATGGTATGTCAAACAAGTATAGTATAAACTCTTATTATTCAATTGGAAACTACATACAAAAAAGGTTCCAATCAGATTATAAATTGTTAACATGATTATATTAGTTATCTTATTCGATTAATAGTAATACTTGTAAATCTTGTCAGGCATTCATGATTACAACTTATGTTAACAACATATCAAGTTCCTTTCATAGCACATGTGTAAGTTATACCATACGGTTGAGCTATGAAAATGCTATATATTTATTGTACCAAGTGTTATACAATATAAATCTAGATTAGTCATTTAACAAGCAAAATATTAAAGAGTGAAGAAGATAACAAACACAAAACATGTTAGTATCATACATTAAGGTCTATGTTGAGTTTATATTGTGCTTATTCTTACACCATTAATGTAACCTTTTTACCTTAACTTAATAAACTTAGCTGAACATAATTAAAAAAAAAACATAAATAAACAAAATAAGAACATAAATAAGATTAAAGTTAACTAAATGAAGGAAAGAAAATGAAAGGCATAAACTTGATATTAATGAAAGCAAAACTTAAGCAATACAAAGAGAGAAAGCAAGAGCATGAACTTGATTTGGAAACCAAGATGCCTAAATGCATGGCAAAGGCCTCCTTTTATAGGCCAAAATTGAAAACTATTGATTTGATTACTAATTGATGAGTGGGTGGCCAACTCTTAACTTGGTGACAATCATTATCTTCTCTTGTCTACCCTCATTATGGTTTTGAAACATGGAGATTGGTTTCATATTTTTATGAAGGGTTAACACCTAGAGATAGGTAGATGGTTGAATTGATGTGCAATGGAACTTTTGAAGATAAAGACCCTAATGAAGCAATGGAGTACCTAGACTTCTTAGCTGAAAATACTCAAAATTAGGACACTGCGGGTACTTATGAGGTACCGAGTAAAATTTAACCTCATACATCTAGTGGAGGTATGTACAACCTTAGGGAAGATCATGACTTTCAAGCCAAGTTTGCATCTTTAGCTAGAAAAGTCGAGGCACTAGAATTGAAAAAGAGTGGTCAATTAAAATCTGTTGAAAACATTGTGTGTCAAATATCTGAAACAAATGAACACTCAACCAATAATTGTTCAACCTTGCCTTCTTTTAAGGAATGTCTCAATGAACAAGTTCATGCTTTAAATAGTTTCTAAAGGACCAACCATAACCCATACTCGCAAACATACAATCCTGGTTGGAGAAATCACCCAAATTTCAATTGGAAGAGTGATAATAACAATGTACAAACTTCACAACCACCATTTCAAGCACACCATAATTTTCAAAATTTTCATAGATATGCATCTCCTTATGCTCCACCACCTATAAGAAATTTTGAGGAAACTTTGTATGCATTTATTGAAAAGCAAGAGACAATCAATACTCAACTTGCTCAAAACATAACAGATTTTAAGGATACTCTTGTAAAATTCACATCTGCTCGTAGTTTTCAAGAGAAAGGTAAGTTTTCATCTCAACCACAACAAAAATAGGTGGTATGATTGCCTTTTCAATTTCTCATCTATAAAATCCTTTCTTCCTTCCTTTCATTTCTACTCAACCCATACATTCAACAAAAATAGAAGTGTGTAGAAATGGCAAGTTCCTTAGGTCATCAGATAAGAAATATTTGTGTTTTCGGTGGATTTAGTACTGGGAAAAAAAAGGAGTTTTTAAAATCAGCAAATCATCTTGGTCAGGTGATAGCTGAAAGAAATATTCATTTAGTGTATGGGGGCAGCAATCTTGGGTTAATGGGAGGTGTGTCAATAACTGTATTTTTAGGAGGTAATCAAGTTTTGGGGGTCGTCCTCGAAGTTTTAGCACAAGGGGACATCATTGGAAAAATAATTAGAGAGGAACTACAGGTCTCCACAATGTCTGCTCGAATGAATGCAATGTTTAATGACACGACGAAAAGATTAATGTCTTTTCCTAAGTGCAGGAGTGTCAAAGTAATAAATAACCCGGTAAAACCAGGGTCGAACCATAGGGAGGTTAATTGTACAAACTATAAACAACAATAATAACAATAACAACAACAACAACAACAACAACAACAATAATAATAATGATGATGATGACGATGATGATGATGATAATAATAATAATAATAATAATACTAGTAGTAGTAGTAGTAGTAATAATAATAATAATAAAGAAAAAAAAGGAGAAGAAGAAGATGATGATGAGAACTTTGAGATAGAATATTAATGTAGGGATTAAACAATAATAATAACAAATGTCAAGGTTAGAGATTCCACTAATAGTATGTCAAACAAGTATAGTATAAACTCTTATTACTCAATTGGAAACCACAGACAAAAGAGGTTCCAATCTGATTATAGATTGTTAACATGATTACATTAGTCATTTTATTCGATTAATTCTAATACTTGTAAATCTCGTCAGGCATTCATGATTATAACTTATGTTAACAACAAATCAAGTTTCTTTCATAGCTCAAGTGTCGGTTAACAGCATGATCAAGAAAAGATAACTTATCATAATAACCATTAACAGTTAACAGACCTATGGGTTTATGATGAATGTGCAGTTGGGCCCTAGAGGAAATATGAAAGATCTCTTCCAATGTGCTTAGACCACCTGGTAAAGCAATGAAGGCATCATCATGGTTAAACATTGCATTCATTCGAGTCGACATTGTGGAGACCTGAAGTTCCTCTCCAATTGTTTTTCCAATGATGTCCCCTTGTGCTAAAGCTTCAGGGACGACCCCCAAAACTTGACTACCTTCTAAAAATGCAGCTATTGACACATCTTCCATTAATCCCAGACTACCTCTCCTATACACTAAATGAATCTTTCTCTCAGCTAGCACCTAACCAAGATGATTTGCTGATTCTAAAAACTCCTTTTCTTTCCCAAAACTAGATCCACCGAAAACACAAATACTTTTTATTTGATGAGTTAAGGAACTTGCCATTGTTACACACTTCTATATTTGTTGAATGTATGGGTTGAGTAGAAATGAAAGGAAGGAAGAGAGGATTTTATAGATGAGAAATTGAAAAGGCAATCATACCACCTATATGTAGGCCAGTTGGAGTCTCACTTACTCTCTCTCTCTCTCTCTCTCTTTATTTATTTATTTATTTATTGAAAAAGCATGTGTATGTATAGGTAATTGTGATTGTGGCTCACATCTTCCCTTGGTTTTACGTCCAAGAACGGCTTAAACGCCCTCTATGGGTCGGGAATAGGCTTCTCATCCAGTTTTCTTAAAAACTGGCAAACAGGGTCTTTTTTAATAAGATTCCCAAGACTAAGTCGATCATGTTCTTTATGAAATAGTGGCCATAAATCATGAATTGCACGATACACATCTCCACTAGGATGCGTCTCAAGAGTTAATAGAAGATTATCTAAAGACTCTTTACTCAGGGCATCCTTAATGAATTGTATTTTATCTTCACGGTTTATAGATACCATTTCTAAAGAACGACATTGTGCATTATAAGTCCATCTAGCACATCGATGATAGAGTTTCAGTTGTTTTGCACGACGTTTCTTTGCAAAAGTGCTTTTACCTATTCCAGGCATGTGTGAAATGAAGGAATTAGAGGACTCATCTGATAATCAGACATTTGCTTCAATCAACTAGCGAATATCTTCAGGAATTCCATGATTCATTAACAACCTCAATCTTGCACATCTAGCACGGTAAATTTTTGTAATCACATTCTGAGGCAGAGCAGAAAAATACTTTTTCAATTTTTCAAGATTATTGTCCATTTTTAAATAAGAATTGGAAGAGAGATTCATAGAATTGCACAAATATATACACATATATTAGTTATTATGGGAAACTAAAAGAACCAACTTAAGTCACGGAGTATCGTTGTCCACCATTTGACCGGGGTGAGAGAAACTAGTAAAAATCACTTAAAAAGAAACACAAAAACAATGTGAGAAAAACAAAATAATCAACCTTTATCTACAAGATCATTCAAATCAGTTGATTCATTTTCACTAGGAAAATTATCAAAGTAAGCTTTCAAACGATGTTCATTTTCCTTAAAAAAATTGTCATTCACTAAATTTTCAATATCACAAGCCCCATAAGGATTGTTCCATCTTGATCTTAGCTTTCTAGGGAATGAATAGAGTTGAGAATAATAAAACAAAACTTTTTAACCAGTATCAACTTTTTGACAATTTTCACAAGTTTTGCAGAATACATGCGTGTCCTTGAACACGGTGCGCAATAAAATCCATTTTGAAATATTTTTATAGCTGTCTTTTTTTACGAGAAATAACTTCCACATGCTTCAGAATGACAAAGTTTAATGACACTACTTACCTCATTGTCGGGAATGAATCTTTGAAATATTTGATCAGGACAATATTTGAATAAGGTAGGGTCATCACAATAAAAATTCTTCACTTCGTTCAAAAACTTTTCTTTATCTTGGGTACTCCAATCAGCTAGAAAATCTCCTAAAGCAAGAAAATTGATATTTTTATCATACTAAGGCATTGGACTAAGAGACAGTAAGGATTCATTAGGAAGGTAATCATCAATTGGTGTGATGTCAGATGTCAAATTTATTGTCACTTTTGACAAAAGATCCACATTAACATTTTCGGTGCGTTTTTCTTCCATGATTTCTTCCTCAGAATAAATCATTTGTAAATCTTCAGATTCATCCAACTTATTTTTACTTAAAGTAGATTCAAGTTAAACTAATTCGTCAATATGGTCTACTTCTTGTAAATCATTATCATCTCTAGGTTGCTTGCAAATGTTGAAAATATTCATCTCCAATGTCATGTTTCCAAATGATAGCTTCATCAGTCCATTCCTACAATTAATCAATGCGTTAGAAGTTGCAAGAAATGGACGTCCTAAAATAACAGGAAATGAATTACATGTTTCAACAGGTTGTGTGTCCAAGACAATAAAATCCACAGGATAAATGAATTTATTGACTTGTAATAACACATCTTCAACTATTCCTCTAGGCACTTTTACAGATCTATCAGCAAGTAAAAGAGTTACAGAAGTTGGTTTTAACTCACCTAGATTGACACTTTGAAAAACTAAATATAGAAGTAAATTCACACTGGCTCCAAGATCAAGTAAGGCTCTTTTAATTTTATGTTCTCCAATAAAGTAAGAAATTGTAGGACAACCAAGGTCTTTATATTTCAAAGCATTATTGTTCTGAAGAATGACACTTACATGTTCGGCTAAAAAGGCTTTTTTTTTCACTTTTAGTTTCCTCTTCATAGTGCAGATCTTTTAAAAATTTAGCATAGAAAGGAACCTATTTAATAGCATCCAACAAAGGTATATTGATTTTTACCTGTTTAAAAGTTTCAAAAATTTCAGAGTTGTGATTGACTTTCCTTTGTTTGGTCATGACATGAGGAAATAGAAGTACTAACGCGGAATCAGTCGTTTCTTTACAATTTTCATATTCAACCCTTTCTTTACCCTTAGAGATTGACTCATCATCTTTCTCACAAGGTTCAAGAGTGGGTTTTTCAATAACCTTACCACTACGAAGAATAGTGACTGATTTGACTTGATCTATGTGTTGACTTCTAGAACTACTTGTATTTGTATTGTATTGCCCCTTGGGATTTTGTTGTGGTTGAGATGGAAACTTACCTTTCTCTTGGAAACTAAGAGCAGATGTCAATTTTACAAGAGTATCTTTAAAATCTGTTATGTTTTGAGTAAGTTGAGTATTGATTGTCTCTTGCTTTTCAATGAATGCATGCAATGTTTCCTCAAGATTTTTTCTAGAAGGTGGAGCATAAGGAGGTGCATATCCATGAGAATTTTAGAAATTATGGTGTGCTTGAAAGGGTGGTTGTGAAGTTTGTACATTGTTATTATCATTCTTCCAACTGAAATTTAAGTGATTTCTCCAATGAGGGTTGTATGTTTGTGAGTATGGGTTGTGGTTGGCCCTTTGGAAACTGTTTAAAGCATGAGCTTGTCTATGGAGACATTCCTTAAAAGAAGGCAAGGTTGGACAGTTACTGGTTGAGTGTTCATTTGTTTCACATATTTGACAGACAATGTTTTCAACAGATTTTAATTGACCACTCTTGTTTAATTCTAGTGCCTTAACTTTTCTAACTAAAGATACAAACTTAGCTTGGAGGTCATGATCTTCTCTAAGGTTGTACATACCTCCACTAGATGTATGAGGTTAAGTTTTACTCGGTGCCTCATAAGTACCCGTGGTGTCCTAATTTTGAGCATTTTCAGCTAACAAGTCTAAGTACTCCATTGCTTCATCAGGGTATTTATCTTCAAAAGTTTCATTGCACATCAATTCAACCATTTGCCTATCTCTAGGTATTAACCCTTCATAAAATATGAAATCAATCTCCATGTTTCAAAACCATGATGAGGGCAAGTATTAAGCAAGTCTCGATATCTATCCCAACATTGGTAAAATGTTTCTCCTAGTTTTTTAGTGAAAGTGGTGATTTGTCTTTTGAAAGAGTGTGTTCTGTGAGATGGAAAAAACTTCTTTAAAAATTGTTGTTGCATTTCATCTCAAGCACGTGTAAGAATAGAATAAGAGGAAGAAGAAAACAGAAGAAGAAGAAATAAGAGAAAAGAAACAAAGTTATATACAAGAAAAATGAAAAGACATGGGCCAAACACTGAACAATGTTCATTTCTTGTGTAAAAAATTCAGCTTATTTGGACTTCTAGAACTCCATATATGGGCCAAACACTGAATAGTGCTCGGGCTGGAAGACAGATTCGGATCTCTTTGTTGTTGCTTCAATTTGGACTTGAAAATAGCATTTTTAGATCTTAGGCTCCATATGAAAGTTGTAGGCCTATATCTTACCTTTCCATCCATTTAAAGTAGACTTAAATCTGAGATCTACAACTCTAGATATGATCCAATTACCGAACAGTATTCTGGTTTGGACTGCATCGGCATCTCTTTTCAAAGTTTGGCCATCTCTTTGTCCTTTCAATTTCAGTTCTTAAATTCATTAATCAATCCTTTCATTTATATGATAGGCCTACATTTAAAATGAACATTTACCATAAATTAAAGGTATCTTATATTATTAGATACGTTATTATAAAACATGCTTTAGTTAAGGAGTTATTAATACTTCAAGTGTAAAATGATGATATAAAACCTTGATAAAAATGCACTTTTAAGTACTAATCATTTAACTATGCTGATGCCTTCATTGCCTTACCAGGTGGTTTAGGCACATTGGAAGAAATCTTTCATATTTCCTCTTGGGCCCAACTGCACATTCACCATAAACATATAGGTTTGTTAAATGTTAATGGTTATTATAATAAGTTGTTGTCTTTTCTTGATCATGTTGTGAAATAGGAATTTCTAACATCTTCTACACGACAAATCGTAATCTCTGCTGCTACTGCTGAATAATTGATTGACCAACTAAAATCTTTTATTCCTATAATTGATCCCTCCATGACTTGTATAAATTGGTCATCTAAGGAAAGCCATAAAAAGCTTAGATTAGATTTAAGTCTTTATTTGTAAATTTTTTTTGTCCTTTTATTTTATTATTATGTTTTTTTGTTTCTTATTTTTGTTTCAGTGTTTCAGGTTTTGTTAGTGTTTGTTATTTCAGGTGATATCTTTTATACTCTATCTTTTTACCTTAGAACATTGAGGACAATGCTTGTTTTGGTTGGGGGGAGAGGGTAGTAGCTAAATTTTTTTTTTAAAACTAACTGTGTTTTCTATTTCATAAAGCATATGCAAAATTGTTATTACTATGATGGCAGAGTTAAGGAGATCTTTTTATGACTCTTGAGACGCATCTTAGTAACCATTTTTAACAAGGTCTATTATAATACTTCTTGAAATATTTAGGTTTACAAACTCTCGCATTACTATCACTTAATTCTGCTCATATACTCATTTAACATGTATTCTTAAACCTTAATTTACACGCGCACGCACACTTTAACATATGATTGTGGGTTGCACATTGGATTATTATATTATTTATGTTCTTTTGTTAAAGGTAACAACTAAGGAAAAGGGATAATATATAATTTTAAAAAAACCAAAAAAAAAGAGCAAAAAAAAATAATGATAATAAAAATATAGATAAGTTTGGTTTCGTAGCCTCCCTAACCTAAGCAATTAAGCCCGAAGGGGTGTTTTAACACCTAATGCCCTAAAGTTAACTGACTTGAGAGCTATTGGCCCAACGCTTGTTACATGGGTTGAGGAAAGAAGCTTAAAGGAATCAAACATTGTACTATCTACGTATCAGTATCTACAACCCGAGTTATTAAGCTCGTAGGGGTATCTCAACACCTAATGCCCTAAGACCAACTAGTCTGGGAATTATTAGTCGAAAGCTCGTTAGATGGGTTGAAGATGCATGGTGTTTTAACTTATATGTATATATATTAAAAAAAAAAATCTCAACCTAAGGAAGTTAACCATAAACAGTAGAATAAAAATTTTGTTTTCTTCTAAGAAAAGCCCCATAATTATGTGTTGATATATTGAGCATAAAAGAAATGTTTATTAATATCTTGTTAAGAGGTATTGATCAGATATATAAATTTAATGAGAGTTTGTTTATTTGGATAGATTAATGAAAGTTGAATGATGAATACCTTACTTTATGGAATTTACAAATTGTTTTTCTATTTTAACATTTTGATTACTAGGGACTAGTAATAAGCTGGATAGGGGGTGTGATTAGTACTTAAAAGTGCATTTTTATTAAGGTTTTATATCATCACTTTGCACTTGAAGTATCAATAACTCCTTAACTAAAGCATGTTTTATAATAACATATCGAATAATATAAGTTACCTGTAATTTATGGTAAATATTTATTTTAAATGCAGGCCTATCACATAAATGAAAGAATTGATTGATGAATTTAAGAACTGAAATTGAAAGGACAAAGAGATAACCAAACTTAGAAAAGAGATGTCGGTGCAATCCAAACTGAAACACTGTTCAGTAATTGGGTCATATCTGGAGTTGTAGATCTCAAATTTAGGTCTACTTTATATGAATGGAAAGGTAAAACATAGGCCTACAGCTTTCATATGAGCCCAAGACTTAAAAAGGCCATTTTCAAGTCCAAATTATAGCAATAACAAAGAAGTCCGAATCTGTTTTCCAGCCCGAGCACTATTCAGTGTTTGGCCCATATCTAGAGTTCTAGAAGTCCAAATGAGCTGAATGTTTACACAAGAAAGCTGAGATAATTTCCTACAACTTTCATGTTTTCAAGTGGTTCCAATTTTGATGTTATCAATGATGTTTTGGGCAGAAAAGAGAAGATAAAGATTGTCACTAAGTCAAGAGTTAGCCACCCACTCATCAATAAGTCATCAAATCAATAATTTCTAATTTTGGCCTATAAAAGGAGGCATTTGCCATGCATTTAGGCATTTTGGTTTCCAGATCAAGATTATGCTCTTGCTTTCTCTCTTTGTATTTTTTGTAATGTTTATGTTTTACTTTCATTAATATCAAGTTTATGCCTTTCATTTCCTTTCCTTTACTTAGTTAACTTTTATCTTATTTATATTCTTATTTTGTTTATTTATTTTTCTTTCTTTCATAATGTTTAGTTAAGTTTATTATGTCAATGTGAAAAGGTTACGCTAATAGTGTAAGAATAAGTATGATGTAAACTTAATATGGACTTTAATGTTTAATACTAACATGTTTTGTATTTGTTATCTTGTTCACTCTTTAATACTTTGTTTGTTAAATGACTAATCTTGATTTATGTTGTATAACACTTGGTACAACAAATGCTTGACACTTTCATAGTCCATACTGTATAGTATAACCGACAACTGAGCTATGAAAGGAACTTTATTTGTTGTTAAAATAAGTTATAATCATGAATGCTTGATGAGATTTACAAGTATTAGCATTAATCGAATAAGATGACTAATGTAATCATGTTAACAATCTATAATCTGATTGGAACCTCCTTTGTGTGTGGTTTCCACTTGAATAATAAGAGCTTATACTATACTTGTTTGACATACTATTGGTGGATCCTCTAACCTTGACATTTATTATTATCATTATTTAATCTTTACATTAATATTCCATCTCAAAGTTCTCATCATCATCTTTTTCTCCTTCTTTTTCTTTATTATTATTATTATTATTATTATTATTATTATTATTATTATTATTATTGCTACTATTATTATTGTTGTTGTTGTTGCTACTATTGTTGTTGTTTATAATTTGTACAATTAACCTCCCTGTGGTTCAACCCTGGTCTTGCCGGGTTATTTACTACTTCGACACTCCTGCACTTAGGAGAAGACATCAATCTTTTAGTCGTGTCAATAAGATCATAAATAAGGTAAAAGTTAACTAAGTAAAGGAAAGGAATTGGAAGGCATAAATAAGATATTAATGAAAACAAAACTTAAACATTACAAAAATACTAAGAGAGAAAGAAAAAGCATGATCTTAATCTGAAAACCAAGATGCCTAAATGCATGACAAATGCCTTCTTTTACATGCCAAAATTGGAAACTATTGATTTGATGACTCATTGATGAGTGGATGGCCACATCTTGACTTGGTGACAATCCTTATCTTCTTGTTTGAATAAAGCATCATTGATAACATCAGAATTTAAACCAGACCTCCACATGAAAGTTCTAGGAAATTATCTCAGCTTTCTAGGGAAAAAAATTGAGGTCATTTAAACTTGTAGAACTCAAGATATGTTCTGAACACTAAACAATGTCTAAGCTGCAAGATAGATTAGGACTCCTTCGTTGTTGCTATAATTTGGACTTGAACATGGCCTTTTTAAATCTTAGACTCCGCATGAAAATTATAGTCTTATGTCTTAACTTTGCATCCATATAATTTAGACCGAAATATGAGATCAATAGCTCCAGATATGACCTAATTACCGAACAGTGTTTAAGTTTGGACTATACCAACATTTTTTTTCTAAGTTTGGTCATCTCTTTGTCCTTTCAATTTTAGTACTTAAACTCATCAATTAATCCTTTTATTTATGTGATAGACTTGCATTTAAGATGAACATTTATCACAAATTAAATGTATCTTATATTATTAGATATGTTCTTATAAAATATGCTTTAGTTAAGAAGTTATTGATATTTCAAGTGCAAAATAATAATATAAAACCTTGAAAACAATATACTTTTAAGTACTAATCAAGTGGTATAGCTTATAATATTATATTACAATTAGACTAAGAAGGAATGAATCTTAAGTAAATCTCCTAATGTTATTGATTAGTACTTAAAAGTGCATTTTTGTCATGGTTTTATATCATCATTTTGCACTTGAAGTATCAATAACTCCTTAACTAAAGCATGTTTTATAATAATATATCTAATAATATAAGATACCTTTAATTTATGGTAAATATTCATTTTAAATGCAGGTCTATCACATAAATGAAAATATTGATTGATGACTTTAAGAACTTAAATTGCAAAGGCAAAGAGATGGTCAAACTTAAAAAAGAGATGTCGGTGCAATCCAAACCAGAACACTGTTCGGTAATTGGGTCATATCTGGAGTTACAAATCTCAGATTTAGGTCCCATTTATATGGATGGAAAGGTAAGACATAGGCCTACAACTTTCATATGGAGCCCAAGATCTAAAAAGGTCATTATCAAGTCCAAATTATAGCAACAACAAAGAAGCCCGAATCTGTCTTCCAGCTCGAGCACTGTTCGGTATTTTGGTCATATCTGGAGTTCTAGAAGTTCAAATAAGCTGAAGTTTTTACACAAGAAAGCTGAGACAATTGTCTACAACTTTCATGTTTTCACCTAGCTCCAATTTTGACGTTATCAATGATGTTTTGGGCAGACAAGAGAAGATAAGGATTGTCTCCAAGTCAAAAGTTGGCCACCCACTTATCAATTAGTCATCAAATCAATAGTTCCTAATTTTGGCCTATAAAAGGAGGCATTTTCCATGCATTTAGGCATCTTGTTTTCCAGATCAAGATCATGCTCTTCCTTTCTCTCTTTGTATTTTTTGTAATGTTTATGCTTTGCTTTCATTAATATCAAGTTTATGCCTTTCATTTCCTTTCCTTTACTTAGTTAACTTTTATGTTCTTATTTGTTTATCTATTTTGCTTTCTTTCATTATGTCTAGCTAAGTTAGTTATGTCAAGGTGAAAAGGTTACACTAATGGTGTAAGAATAAGTATAATGTAAACTTAATATGGACTTTAATGTTTGATACTAACATGTTTTATATTTGTTATCTTGTTCACTCTTTAATACTTTGCTTGTTAAATGACTAATCTTGATTTATGTTGTATAACACTTGGTACAACAAATGCTTGGCACTTTCATAGCCCATAATGTATGGTATAACCGACACCTGAGCTATGAAAGGAACTTGATTTGTTGTTAACATAAGTTATAATCATGAATGCTTGACGAGATTTACAAGTATTAGCATTAATTGAATAAGATGACTAATGTAATCATGTTAACAATATATAATCTGATTGGAACCTCCTTTGTGTGTGGTTTCCAATTCAATAATAAGAGTTTATACTATACTTGTTTGATATACCATTAGTGGAACCTCTAACCTTGACATTTGTTATTATTATTGTTTAATCCTTACATTAATTTTCCATCTCCAAGTTCTCATCATCTTCTCTTTCTTTATTATTATTATTATTATTATTATTATTACTACTACTACTACTACTACTACTACTACTACTATTATTATTATTATTATTATTATTAGTATTATTATTATTATTATTATTATTATTGTTGTTGTTGTTGTTGTTGTTGTTGTTGTTGTTGTTGTTGTTATAGTTATTGTTATTGTTGTTGTATTATTGTTATTTATAATTTGTACAAATAACCTCCATGTGGTTCGACCCCGGTCTTGCCGGGTTATTTTTTACTTCGACACTCCTACACTTGGGAGAAGACATCAATCTTTAGTCGTGTCAAGTTTTTGGCGCCGTTGTCGGGGATGTAAGTTTTGTATAAATTATAATATTTATTTTATTTTCTCTTTTTACTTTTCTTGTATATAATTTTGTTTCTTGTCTCTTATTTCTTCTTCTTTTGCTTTCTTCTTTCTTTTTTTATTTTATTTTCTACACGTGCATGAGAGTGTGGTCACGTACATCAAGTGGTAGACTTTGTAGGGTATCCTCATCATTTTCAGAAAATATGGCTGAAGAAGATAATCAATCACTTCATAATGAAAATAATGAGAATAACCGTGCTAGAACACTTAGAGACCACATGAATCCCACAAGAACAAGTGCACCATCATGCATAGTTTTTCCTCCTGATGCATCTCATTTTAATTTTAAACCAGGTATTATTCAACTTTTACCTTCTTTTCATGGTTTAGAATTGGAAAATCCATACTTGCATTTAAGGGAATTTGAAGAGGTCTGCAACACATATAATAATTTAAATTGTAGCATGAACACCATCAGATTAAAGCTTTTCCCTTTTTCATTAAAAGATAAAGCTAAAACATGGCTACAAAATTTAAGACTAGGATCCATTCGTGCTTGGGATGAAATGCAACAACAATTTTTAAAGAAGTTTTTCCCATCTCATAGAACAAACTCTTTCAAGAGACAAATCACCACTTTCACTCAAAAACTAGAAGAAACATTTTACCAATGTTGGGATAGGTATCGAGACTTGCTTAGTACTTGCCCTCATCATGGTTTTGAAACATGGAGATTGGTTTCACATTTCTATGAAGGGTTAACACCTAAAGATAGGCAAATGGTTGAATTGATGTGCAATGGAACTTTTGAAGATAAAGACCCTGATGAAGCAATGGAGTACTTAGACTTGTTAGCTGAAAATGCTTAAAATTGGGACACTGCGGGTACTTATGAGGCACCGAGTAAAACTCAACCTCACACATCTAGTGGAGGCATGTACAACCTTAGGGAAGATCATGACCTTCAAGCCAAGTTTGCATCTTTAGCTAGAAAAGTCGAGGCACTAGAATTGAAAAAGAGTGGTCAATTAAAATCTGTTGAAAACATTGTGTGTCAAATCTGTGAAACAAATGAACACTCAACCAATGATTGTCCAACCTTGCCTTCTTTTAAGGAATGTCTCCATGAACAAACCCATGCTTTAAACAGTTTTCAAAGGCCCAACCACAACCCATACTCACAAACATACAACCCTGGTTGGAGAAATCATCCAAATTTTAGTTGGAAGAGTGAGAACAACAATGCACAAACTTCACAACCACCATTTCAAGCACACCACAATTTCCAAAATTCTCATGGATATGCACCTCCTTATGCTCCACCTCCTAGAAGAAATTGTGAGGAAACATTGCATGCATTCATTGAAAAGCAAGAGACAATCAATACTGAACTTGCTCAAAACTTGACAGATTTTAAAGATACTCTTGCTAAATTAACATCTGCTCTTAGTTTCCAAGAGAAAGGTAAGTTTCCATCTCAACCGCAACAAAATCCCAAGGGGCAATACAATGCAAATGCAAGTAGTTCCAGAAGCCAACATATGGATCAAATCAAATCAGTCACTACTCTGCGCAGTGGTAAGGTTATTGAAAAACCCTCTTGAACCTTATGAGAAAGATGATGAGTCAATCTCTGAGGGTAAGGAAGGGGATGAATCTGAAAATTGCAAAGAAACGACTAATTCACCGCCAGCACTTCCATTTCCTCAAGCCATGACCAAACAAAGGAAAGTTAATCACAACTCTGAAATCTTTGAAACTTTCAAACAGGTAAGGATCAATATACCTTTGCTGGATGCTATTAAACAGGTTCCTTCCTATGCTAAATTTTTGAAAGATCTATGCACTGTGAAGAGGAAACTGAATGTGAAAAAGAAAGCCTTTCTAGCCGAACAAGTAAGTGCTATTCTTCAAAACAATAATGCTTTAAAATATAAAGACCCTGGTTGTCCTACAATTTCTTGCTTTATTGGAGAGCATAAAATTGAAAGAGCCTTACTTGATCTTAGTGCTAGTGTGAATTTACTTCCATATTCAGTTTTTCAGAGTCTGAATCTAGGTGAGTTAAAACCAACTTCTATAACTCTTTTACTTGCTGATAGATCTGTAAAAGTGCCTAGAGGAATAATTGAAGATGTGTTAGTACAAGTCGATAAATTCATTTATCCTGTGGATTTTATTGTCTTAGACACACAACCTGTTGAAGTATGTAATTCATTTCCTCTTATTTTAGGACGTCCATTTCTTGCAACTTCTAATGCATTGATTAATTGTAGGAATGGACTGATGAAGCTATCATTTGGAAACATGACATTGGAGATGAATATTTTCAACATTTACAAGCAACCTAGAGATGATAATGATTTACAGGAAGTGGACTTTACTAAAAAATTAATTCATGATCAATTTCCAACCACTTCTAGTGAAATTGAGATTGATGAATCTGATGATTTGCAAATGATTTATTTTCAGGAAGAATAAAAGACAAGTAATTGGAGGCCACAAATTGAGGAATTGCCACCACGACCAATTAAGTCTATACCTTCAAGTGTTCAACCGCCAAAACCTGATTTGAAGTCGTTGCCATCCAATCTCAAATACTCATTTTTGGGAGAAAATGAAACTTTTCCGGTAATAATCTCTTCCAAACTTAATGCACATCAAAAAGGTAAGTTATTACAAACTCTGAAAATGCACAAAAAAGCATTAGGATGGACCATAGCTGATATAAAAGGAATTAGTCCTTTGATTTGTACACACAGAATTTATTTAGAGGAAAATGCTAAACCCTCAAGAGAAATGCAACGAAGGCTAAATCCTAATATGAAAGAAGTAGTGAAAAATGAAGTCATTAAGTTTCTAGATAATGAAATCATTTATCCTATTTCTGACAGCAAATGGGTAAGTCCTACCCAAGTTGTACCCAAGAAGTTTGGAGTCACTGTGATAACAAATGAGAACAATAAGTTAATTCCCACTAGAATTGTTACTGGTTGGCGCATGTGCATTGACTATAGGAAACTTAATTCAATGACTAGAAAAGATCATTTTCCTTTACCTTTCATGGATCAAATCCTAGAAAGAGTTGCAGGTCATGAATTTTATTGTTTCCTAGATGGCTATTCGGGTTACAACCACATTGAAATTGCATTGGAAGATCAAGAAAAGACTACTTTCACATGTCCATTTGGTACTTTTGCATATCGAAGGATGCCTTTTGGATTATGTAATGCACCAGCCACATTTCAAAGATGCATGCTTAGTATATTTAGTGATATGGTTGAACATTTTCTTGAGATTTTCATGGATGATTTTTCTGTTTTTGGCGATTCATTTGATGATTGTTTGACTAACTTAGAAAAGGTTTTGACCAGGTGTGAAGAAAAGAATCTTGTGTTGAATTGGGAAAAATGTCATTTTATGGTAACAAACGGCATTGTACTTGGTCACATTGTTTCATCAAAAAGAATTGAGGTTGACAAATCTAAAATTGAGTTAATTGCAAACTTACCAATACCAAAATCTCTTAAAGATGTTAGATCCTTCCTGGGACATGCTGGTTTTTATAGAAGGTTCATCAAAGATTTTAGTGTAATATCTAAGCCTTTAAGTAACCTTCTAACAAAGGATACTATTTTTGAATGGACTGAACATTGTGAAGAAGCCTTTGTTAAACTTAAAAACTTACTTACTTGTGCTCCTATCATTCAACCTCCCGATTGGTCATTACCTTTTGAAATAATGTGTGATGCTAGTGATTATGCCGTAGGTGCTGTTTTGGGACAAAGAAAAGATAAGAAACCTTATGTAATTTACTATGCAAGTAAAACTTTAAATAGTGCTCAAATGAATTATACCACCACTGAAAAAGAATTACTTGCAGTAGTATTTGCATGTGAAAAATTCAGATCTTATCTTATTGGCTCACCTGTTGTTGTTTTTAGTGATCATGCAGCATTGAAATATCTTCTTTCTAAGAAAGATTCTAAGGCTAGATTGGTACGGTGGATTTTATTACTTCAAGAATTTGATATCACAATCAAAGATAAGAAAGGCAGCGAAAATGTTGTTGCAGATCACTTGTCAAGATTGGCAATAGATTCGAAAACTGACATCACACCAATCGATGACTACTTTCCTGATGAATCTTTACTTTCTGTCTCTACAATGCCTTGGTTTGCTAATATTGTCAATTTTCTTGTTTCAAGACAATTGTCAGCTCATTGGAGTACCCAAGATAAAAGAAAGTTCTTAAACGAAGTGAAGAACTTTTATTGGGATGATCCTTATTTATTCAAATATTGTCCTGATCAAATATTTTGAAGATGCATTCCGGACAATGAGGTAAGTAGTGTCATTAAATTTTGTCATTCTGAGGCATGTGGGGGTCATTTCTCGTCAAGAAAGACAACCGCAAAAATCTTACAAAGTGGATTTTATTGGCCCACCATGTTCAAAGACTCACATGCATTCTGCAAGTCTTGTGAAAATTGTCAAAAGTTGGGATCTATTTCAAAACGTCACATGATGCCTTTAAATCCTATTATTGTCATTGAGATCTTTGACTGCTGGGGTATAGATTTTATGGGTCCATTCCCTCCATCATTTGGTTTCTTATACATATTAGTCGCAGTAGATTATGTTTCAAAATGGATAGAGGCAATTCCAAGTCGAAACAATGATCACAAAACAGTGATAAAGTTTTTGAAAGAAAATATTTTGAGTCGATTTGGAGTCCCTCGAGCCATAATAAGTGATGGTGGAACACATTTCTACAACAAGCCATTTGAGTCTTTAATGAAGAAATATGGAATCACACACAAAGTTGTCACCCCTTATCACCCTCAAACAAGTGGACAAGTAGAGCTTGCTAATAGGGAGATCAAACATATTTTGGAGAAAACAGTGAACCCTAATAGGAAAGACTGGTCTTTAAGACTTAATGATGCACTTTGGGCTTATCCAACTGCTTATAAAACATCATTAGGTATGTCACCTTATAGACTAGTCTATGGAAAACCTTGTCACTTGCTTGTGGAACTTGAACATAAAGCTTATTGGGCTATTAAAGCTTTCAATTCAAATCTGGATGATGCTAGTCAACTGTGAAAATTACAAATAAATGAGCTTGAGGAAATAAGAAATGATGCATATGAAAATTCAAGAATTCATAAAGCAAGAATTAAAGAGTTTCATGACAAGAAAATACAGAGAAAAACATTCAATGTTGGTAAAAAAGTCTTGCTTTATAATTCTCGACTACATTTATTTCCTGAAAAATTAAGATCAAGATGAAGCGGTCCTTTTATTGTGAAACATGTGTATCCATATGGGGCCTTTGACATCGAGAATCCAAAGAATGACAATGTTTTCAAGGTAAATGGACATCGTCTGAAAGTTTACTTTGACAATTTTTCAGTTGAACATGACTCTATTGAATTAGGTGATCCTGTATATAAAGATTGATTTTTTTTTCTTTTTGAGTGATTTTTGCTAGTTTCTCTCACCCCGGTCAAATGGCGGATAACGGTACTCCGTGACTTAAGTCGGTTCTTTCAGTTTCCTACAATAACTGATATCTGTGTATATATTTGTGCAATTCTTTGAATCTCTCTTCCAATTCTCATTTGAAAATGGACACTAATCTTGAAAAATTGAAAAAGTATTTTCCCGCTCTACCTCAGAATGCGATTACAAAAATTTACCGTGCTAGATGTGTCAGATTGAGATTGTTAATGAATCATGGAATTCCTGAAGATATTCGCTGGTTGATTGAAGCAAAGGCCCGATTATCAGGTGAGTTCTCTAATTTCTTTATTTCACACATGCCTAGAACAGGTAAAAGCACTTTTGCAAAGAAACGTCGTGCAAAACGACTAGAAGTCTGTCATCGATGTGCTAGATGGACTTGTAATACATAATGTCGTTCTTTAGGAATGGTATCTATAAACCGTGAAGATAAAATACAATTCATTAAGGATGGCCTGAGTAAGGAGTCTTTAGATAATCTTCTATGGATTCTTGAGACGCATCCTAGTGGAGATGTACATCGTGTAATTCATGATTTATGGCCACTATTTCATAAAGAACATGATTGACTTAGTCTTGGGAATCTGACTAAAAAAGACCCTATTTGCCAATTTTTAAGAAAACTGGATGGAAAACCTATCCCCAACCCATAGAGGGCGTTTAAGCCGTTCTTGGACGTAAAACTAAAGGAAGATGTGAGCCACAATCATAACTACATGTACATACACATGCTTTTTTTTAAAAGTAAATAAATAAATAAATAAAGAGAGAGAGAGAGAGAGTGAGACTCCAGCTAGCCTACATATAGGTGTTATGATTTCCTTTCTAATTTCTCATCTATAAAACCCTCTCTTCCTTCCTTTCATTTCTACTCAACCCATACATTCAACAAATACAGAAGTGTGTAGAAATGGCAAGTTCCTCAAGTCATCATATAAGAAATATTTGTGTTTTTGGTGGATCTAGTCCTGGGAAAGAAAAGGAGTTTTTAGAATCAGCAAATCATCTTGGTCAAGTGCTAGCTGAGAGAAAGATTCATTTAGTGTATGAGGGACGTAGTCTTGGGTTAATGGGAGGTGTGTCAATAGCTGCATTTTTAGGAGGTAGTCAAGTTTTGGGGGTTGTTCCCGAAGCTTTAGCACAAGGGGACATCATTGGAAAAACAATTGGAGAGGAACTTCAAGTCTCCACAATGTCAGCTCGAATGAATGCAATGTTTAACCATGCTGATGCCTTCATTTCTTTACTAGGTGGTCTAGGTACATTGGAAGAGATCTTTTATATTTCCTCTTGGGCTCAACTGCACATGCACCATAAACCCATAGGTTTGTTAAATGTTAATGGTTATTATGATAAGTTGTTGTCTTATCTTGATCATGCTGTGGAACAGGAATTTCTAACATCTTCTACAAGACAAATCATAATCTCTACTGCTACTGCTAAACAATTGATTGACCAACTACAATCTTTCATTCCTGTAATTAATCCCTCCATGAATTGCATAAATTGGTCATCTAAGGAAAGCCGTAAAAAGCTTAGCTTAGATTTGAGTCTTCATTTGTAATTTTTGTGTTATTTTGTTTTATTATTTTGTTTTGTTATTTTTTATTTTTGTTTAAGTGTGTTTCAGGTTTGTCAATGCTCATTATTTCAGGTGATATCTTCTATAGTCTATCTTTCTACCTTAGAACATTGAGGACAATGTCTTGTTTTAGTTGGGGGGGAGAGGGTATTAGTTAAAAAAAAAAAATATTTTCCATTTCATAAAGCATGTGCATAATTGTTGTTACTAGGATGACAGAGTAAATGAGCTCTTTTGTTAAAGTGACTCTTGAGACGCATCTTAGTAACCATTCTTAACAAGGTCTATTATAATACTTCTTGAAATATTCAGATTTACAAACTCTCGCATTATTATCACTTAATTCTGCTCATATACTCATTTAACATGTATTCTTAAACCTTAATTTTCACACACACACTTTAACATATGATTGTGGGTTGCACATTGGATTATTACGTTATTTATGTTCTTTTGTTAAAGGTAACAACTAAGGGAAAGGGATTGTATATAATTTAAAAAAAGAAAAGAAAAGAAAAGAAAGAAAATGATAATAATAAAAATGTAGATAAGTTTGGTTTCGTAGCCTCCCTAACCTAAGCAATTAAGCCCGAAGGGGTGTTTTAACACCTAATACCCTAAAGTCAACTGACTTGGGAGCTATTGGCCCAACACTTGTTACATGGGTTGAGGAGAAAAGCTTAAGGAAATCAAACATTGCACTATCTACGTATCAGTATCTACGACCCGAGTTACTAAGCTCGTAGGAGTGTCTTAACACCTAATGCCCTAAGATCAACTGGTCTGGGAGTCATTAGCTGAAAGCTCGTTACATGGGTTAAAGATGCATGGTGTTTTTAAATTATATGTATATATATTTAAAAAAAAAAAGACAAAAATAATAATCCCAACCCAAGGAAGTTAACCTTAAATATTAGAACAAAACTTTTGTTTTCTTCCAAGAAAAGCCCCGTAATTATGTGTTGTTACATTAAGCACAAAAGAAAGGTTTATTAATATCTTGTTAACAGGTATTGAGCAGATATATAAATTTAACGAGAGTTTGTTTATCTGGATAGATTAATGGAAGTTAAATGATGAATACCTTGCTTTGTGGAATTTGCAAATTGTTTTTCTATTTTAACATTTTGATTACTAAAGACTAGTAATAAGCTTGTTGGGGGGTGTGATTAGTACTTAAAAGTGTATTTTTATCATGGTTTTATATCATCATTTTGCACTTGAAGTATCAATAACTCCTTAACTAAAGCATGTTTTATAATAATATATCTAATAATATAAGATACCTTTAATTTGTGGTATATGTTCATTTTAAATGCAGGCCTATCACATAAATGAAAGGATTGATTGATGACTTTAAGAACTTAAATTGCAAGGGCAAAGAGATCACCAAAATTAGAAAAGAGATGTTGGTGCAATCCAAACCGGAACACTGTTTGGTAATTGAGTCATATCTGAAGCTATAGATCTCAGATTTAGGTCTACTTTATATGGATGGAAAGGTAAGACATAGGCCTACAACTTTAATATGGAGCCCAAGATCTAAAAAGGTCATTTTCAAGTCCAAATTATTGCTACAACAAAGAAGCCCGAAGCTGTCCTCCAGCCCGAGCACTGTTTAGTATTTTGGCCATATCTAGAGTTCTATAAGTCCAAATGAGTTGAATATTTTACACAAGAAAGCTGAGATAATTGCCTACAACTTTTATGTTTTCAAGTGGCTCCAATTTTGACGTTATCAATGATGTGTTGGGCAGAAAAGAGAAGATAAGGATTTCCACCAAGTCAAGAGTTGGCCACCCACTCATCAATTAGTCATCAAATCAATAGTTCCCAATTTTAGCCTATAAATGGAGGCATTTGCCATGCATTTAGGCATCTTGATGTCCAAATCAAGATCATGCTCTTGCTTTCTCTCTTCGTATTTTTTGTAATGTGATTGTGCATCAAAAGTGTCATTAAGTCTCTTATTTTACATATGTATTTATTGTTTTTATTTGGTTGTTTTTATAATAATTGATGTGTTTTTTAGTAATGAAGTTTGTTTTAATGTTTCGATAGGTTTTTGGAGCTTAAATGAATTAATTCACAAAATTCAACGTCGGAATTCAGAACAAAGAATTGAAGAGACATTTAGTTGAAGATTGAAGCAAATCTTGGTTCAAATAAGTGCTCCAAATTTGTCCCAAAAATCAATTCTATTCCAATTCTAGAAAAGAATATCATATGATTTATTTCAAGCCCAAACTTGCCTTATGTTGTGTGCAAACTTCAACCATTAAACACTCAAGGTTTCAATGTCAATCTTAGCCCAAATAAATAAGAATATTAAGGGAGACTTTTTTTATTCTACTAATAATGTTGTTTCTGCTAGAAGAAAGGTCTTGAATTGCAATATTAATGGTTGACATTTTTTTATATAGATGAAGCCAAAATTTTATCATCCTGGAAAATAGATGATTGTAGAACTCTTTTTAAACTTACTTGATAGAAAATACACAAAGAATCAAGTCGCGGAAGTGAAGCTTATAACAAATTTGCAGCTTACTTATAACCGCCGGTCATAAAATGAAATTATATCTAGATCAAGATTTCCAAACCACATTATCCCGAAGAACTAGATGAGATTTGAAACGCAGGAAATCATAGGATTGTGCAGGGAAAGAAAATTCACCAAAGGCATATATTTCTTAAGAGCACAGGCTAGTATGAGAACTCATACCCTATTGATTACACATAGAAGGAAAGAACTGTACAGGAAGTAAATACACAGGCAAGACAAAACATCCCTGCTCTTCTGCCATTCCCTTGCAAGACAAACATTCTTTGATTCCTCGAAGCATTTAGCTGATCACAATTCCTTATGAAGTTGCAAATTTAAAATGGAGTTTTCTTCCTGCAGGAAATCTATGCTTTAAAATCAACCAAACATCTAAGTGGACAACATTACAAAGCATGTCATTAATGCTTATAAACACGCTAGTAGCTGCTACTCATCCTGGGCAATATATGCAGTCCAACTACTTGCTGTCCCTGCGGTGGCTCCACCACCCAAAACCGTGCAGGTCTCACCATCACATCCACCACAACAATCGTCTCCCCATTCGCGCAAACCACACAAACTCTCCCTCTTCCTGCGGCGATCTGCTCAGCGAGTTTAAGCTGTGACAATTCAATGACCTTCTTCCAACAATCTTTTTTAAAATCATACTCACTCAAAACTCCTGTTACTTCATTCACCACATAGATAGCATCTTCATTCATTGTAGCTGCTGGTCCATTCCATCCAGCTAGCATCCCTCTAGGCATATCATTCCATTGGTTTTCTTCTACATCATAAACCAAACCTTCTTTCGGTGCATTGCCTTTAACGTTGACCATGTAAAGCTTGCCTTTGTAACCTATAGCCCCAATAGGTTCCCTGCTAAACCTACCATCTTTCAGTTGTGCCATGTTTTCCCATCTCCAATGGTTAACTTGTTGCCTGAAGTCCCATTGTTCCATTGATCTAGCTACTTCTCCACTGTACCGTGGACCAACCCCACTCGCCACGTAAACCCTTCCATCCACAGAGCCAGTGGCACACCAACGCCGAGGGCTAGTGAACGGAGGACCAAAGAACCACTTGTTAGACTCTGGATGGAAAACTAATGGCCTAGACAGTGCTGGGACAAACTGGTGAGTGGTGCCAGATATAAGAACAAGATGGTTAGAGACTGTTAGGAATTGTACTGAGAGCTTTCTTGATAAAAAGGATGGGTGTCGGTGGAGGAGGTCGAGTGGGGGATCTTTTGGAATACTAGGGACTGATCGCCATAATGATGATATAGGGTCAAATGACATGAGCTCAATTGAACTGATTCTATCCACTTGATTGTCTTTTGTGGTAGGATACGACGATGATGCAGAGAGAAGGGCGTAAAGGGAAAAGAATGGGGCGAAAAATGAAGAATAGAGAAGTCGCCGCCATGCATGGGATACAGAGAAAAGAACGGAAGGTGGGAGAGAAGTGAGACAGTTTTGAGAAAGGTGGTCGGGTAGGCCTGGCAACAACGTTTTATTGAGAGTATCAGGGAGCTCATTCTTCCTGGTTTTCTTATAATTCGGGAAGGATTTCATGGAAGAAAAATTGTTTTAAAGTTAAGAAACGAAGAAGAGGGGGGAGAGGTGGGTTTTATATAAATATATCTTGTAACAGAGGAGTCGATGTACCTTCTTTTTCATCAAGAATTTCTCTAGCTGAACCATTTCTATGAACATTTATTGTTCGGATTTCGTTTGGCACAAAAGTGAGATTAGGTGAGTCATAAATAAAATAATATTTTAATTTGTTTAAAAAAGTTGAGTAAAAAAATGAAACTTCTCGTTCAAATAAGATATTTTTTAATTTAAAAAACTAAAAAAATAGTTTATTTTTAGCTTTATACTAAGTTTAAGAAATATATTTTAAAAGGTTATTCATAGTTTTTAATACAAATGTTTTATAATTTTTTTTAAATGATGAAAAAACACGAATGAAACATTTTTTTCCTTTTATATAAAAGTATTTTCTAGCAATTCAAAAGATTAAAATTACTTTTTTATATTTAATTAGTTTTATAAATTTAATTTCTGATAAATCTAATATGAAGATGGTTTGAGTTAAAAATATAAATTTTTTCATTAAATTTTTTTAATCTAGATGAAATAAAATTAATACTCTATAACTAGAATATAAAATATTAAGATGACTGTTATAAATTATGATTTTGTTATTTTTTATTAAAAATAGTTATAATATTGATGTATTTATTATTTTTGTTTTCAAACAAGTTCTTTAATTTTAGATATTTTTCGTGATTGAGAAATCTTCTCTCAAGGAAAAACCATACAATATGAAATTTATTTATTTTGGCTAACTTCATAGAGACAAATGCATGGGTTCTATGATCCATTGCCTAAACTATAGCCGGTTGGATTATATGTCCTTTTCTTGAGTCTAGCCCGATCATCCTCTTACCTGAATAACATAAGTAGTGATAGTGTGGTGGCGAACTCCAAAGCCAAAAGATATATTTATGAAAGAAAAAGTACGCCTTTGGACATGGAATCACACGAAAGATTATCACTGCTTCAACTTGTGATATGGCAGCAAGTTAAAACAGCTGATGGGTGCAAATTGAGTAGGAGTAGGGGTTGAAAATCGCGTAACCATATTCTCATTGTCATTTTCTTCTCCCGGAACCACTCCACTACTGGCTCTAGGTCACAAAAAGTAAAGAAGAAAATGTAAAGTTAATTTGGCACGGTTGTGGCTCGATATAATGTTCGTTCATTTAATAATCAATACATGTGTCCCAGGTCTGGGTGCGAGGGTTTGCTCGTAAAACACTATTGAGATCTTAACAGCATGTGTGGACAGTGACAATACTCGTGGGCAGAGGTAAATTAGATAGCAGTGCATAACAAGTGTGTATGAGTAGCGAATTCATACCAGACAAGACTTTAGACTGATGGTGAGGAGTTCAATATATGTATGAGCTGGTAAAGAGGGTTCAACTGATTTGCTTGATGGATGGCAGATCAAGACAAGTTACAATAATTGGCAGTTGGCCACAATTTTCAGCAATTACTGTTTTTGGACAGCACTGTCCACATTTGTTTAGATTTGTGTTAGGGTAGTTTCTATGTAACTCCTGTATTCTTTGTAATATAAATAGAAGCTAGAGTTATGTAGAATGCAATATATTGTGCATTGCACACATAGAATTTTGTGGATCCTTGTTATTGGTATTAATAAAGATTAGAAGTTTTTATTGTAATTATGCTTGTGATTCTAATTCATGTACTTTTGTTGCTGTGGTTTGTCTATAACTTGTACGAGCTTAGGGAAAGTCTTTTGGTATGTGAAACATAGTTTATAGGCCAAACATGAGTTGAATTGTGAGATAGGTTGAGTCTAGAGGAAAACTAGACTACTACATAAGAATAAAAATTCAGATTTTGATGAAAATTTAACCTTGTAACAAGTGATATTAGAGCATTGTTACATGCTAAAAATGATATTTGGTTGTTTTGTGAAAGCTATTGCTAGTAAGTTTCTGAAACTTGTGGTTGACTTCACATGCCATCAGGTATGGAATCAATTTGAGAGACATTGACACGTCTAAAAGGTTTGATTAGGCCAATCTTAGAACATGTAGATTGCTATATTAATAGGAAATTATAATTGGATATGGATATTATAGAAAAGGCTACTAGAAGTATATGGAATTCACTATAGAAACAAGCTAAAAAGTGTAGGTTGTTGAGGATGAAATTTATGTTTTGAAGAGGGCAATAACAAACATTCCTAAGGGTGGTGGCACATCTAAAGTAAAACTATTAGAGCCAAATCCATTATGTGGTGGGAGAAGTTCCAAAGAGTTGGAAAATTATATGTGGGATATAGAACAATACTTTAATGTTACTAAGATTGATATGGGTGAATAAGTGAATATCACCATGATGTACTTGTTGGATGATGCAAAACTATGGTGGAGGACCAAAATTAGAGAGGATTTGAATACGAGATGATCAAAGATTGATACTTGGGTGCATTTTAAGCAAAGAATAAAAGAATAGTTTCTATCAAATAATACGTCCAAAATTGCAAGGAAAGATTTGAAATGGGACAAATTGGTTCAAGAATATGTGAAAGATCTTAGTTATCTAATTTTGTACATTAAGAACATGTCTAAAAAGGACAAATTATTCAACTTTTTATTTGGTTTGCAATCTTGGGCACAAGTAAAATTGAGTCAATAAAAGGTGATTGATTTGTCTTCAGCAATTGATGTCATAAATGGTTTATAATTTTAAAACAGAGATGAAGGATGGGTGATTAGTACTTAAAAGTGCATTTTTATCATGGTTTTATATCATCATTTTGCACTTGAAATATCAATAACTCCTTAACTAAAATATGTTTTATAATAGTGTATCTAATAATATAAGATACCTATAATTTGTGGTAAATGTCTATTTTTAATGCAGGTCTATCACATAAATGAAAGGATTGATTGATGACTTGAAGAACTTAAATTGCAAGAATAAAAAGATGGCCAAAAATAGAAAAGAGATGTCGGTGCAATCTAAACCGGAACACTGTTCGGTAATTGGGTCATATCTGGAGCTATATATCTCAGATTTAGGTCCAATTTATATGGATGGAAAGGTAAGACATAGGCCTACAACTTTCATATGGAGCCCAAGATCTAAAAAGGCCATTTTCAAGTCCAAATTGTAGCAACAACAAAGAAGCCCGAATCTGTCTTCCAGCCCGAGCACTGTTCGGTATTTTGGCCATATCTGGAGTTCTAGAAGTCCAAATGAGCTGAATGTTTTACACAAGATAGCTGAGACAATTGCCTACAACTTTCATGTTGCAAGTGGTTCCAATTTTGACGTTATCAATGACATTTTGGGCAGACAAGAAAAGATAAGGATTGTCACCAAGTCAAGAGGTGGCCACCCACTCATCAATTAGTCATCAAATCAATAGTTCCCAATTTTGGCCTATAAAAGGAGGCATTTGCCATGCATTTAGGCATCTTGGTTTCCAGATCAAGATCATGCTCTTCCTTTCTCTCTTTGTATTTTTTGTAATGTTTATGCTTTGCTTTCATTAATATTAAGTTTATGCCTTTCATTTCCTTTCCTTTACTTAGTTAACTTTTATGTTCTTATTTTGTTTATCTATTTTGCTTTCTTTCATTATGTCTAGCTAAGTTAGTTATGTCAAGGTGAAAAGCTTACACTAATGGTGTAAGAATAAGTATAATGTAAACTTAATATGGACTTTAATGCTTGATACTAACATGTTTTGTATTTGTTATCTTGTTCATGATACTAACATGTTTTATATTTGTTATCTTGTTCACTCTTTAATACTTTGCTTGTTAAATGACTAATCTTGATTTATGTTGTATAACACTTGGTACAACAAATGCTTGGCACTTTCATAGCCCATAATGTATGGTATAACCGACACCTGAGCTATGAAAGGAACTTGATTTGTTGTTAACATAAGTTATAATCATGAATGCTTGATGAGATTTACAAGTATTAGCATTAATTGAATAAGATGACTAATGTAATCATGCTAACAATATATTTGAATAAGATGACTAATGTAATCATGTTAACAATATATAATCTGATTGGAACCTCCTTTGTGTGTGGTTTCCAATTCAATAATAAGAGTTTATACTATACTTGTTTGATATACCATTAGTGGAACCTCTAACCTTGACATTTGTTATTATTATTGTTTAATCCTTACATTAATATTTCATCTCTAAGTTCTCATCATCATCATCTTCTTCTTCTTCTCTTTCTTTATTATTATTATTATTATTATTATTATTATTATTATTATTAGTACTACTACTACTACTACTACTACTATTATTATTATTATTATTACTATTGTTGTTGTTATTATTGTTGCTTTATAATTGTTGTTTATAATTTGTACAATTAACGTCCTTGTGGTTCGACCCCGGTCTTGCCGGGTTATTTATTACTTCGACACTCCTGCACTTGGGAGAAGACAACAATCTTTTCGTCGTGTCAAGTTTTTGGCGCCGTTGCCGGGGAGGTATGTTCTTGTATAAATTATAGTAGTTATTTTATTTTCACTTTTCACTTTTCTTGTATATAACTTTGTTTCTTCTCTCTTGTTTCTTCTTCTTTTGTTTTCTTTTTCATTTTATTCTATTCCTACACGTGCATGAGAGTGTGGTCACGTACATCAAGTGGTAGACTTTGTAGGGTATCCTCATCATTTTCAGAAAATATGGTCGAAGAAGATAATCAATCACTTCATAATGAAAATAATGAGAATAATCGTGCTAGAACACTTAGAGACCACATGAATCCCACAAGAACAAGTGCACCATCATGTATAGTTTTTCCTCTCGATGCATCTCATTTTAATTTTAAACCAGGTATTATTCAACTTTTACCTTCTTTTCATGGTTTAGAATTGGAAAATCCATACTTGCATTTAAGGGAATTTGAAGAGGTCTGCAACACATATAATAATTTAAATTGTAGCATGAACACCATCAGATTAAAGCTTTTTCCTTTTTCATTAAAAGATAAAGCTAAAACATGGCTACAAAATTTAAGACCAAGATCCATTCGTGCTTGGGATGAAATGCAACAACAGTTTTTAAAGAAGTTTTTCCCATCTCATAGAACAAACTCTTTCAAGAGACAAATCACCACTTTCACTCAAAAACCAGGAGAAACATTTTACCAATGTTGGGATAGGTATCGAGACTTACTTAGTACTTGCCCTCATCATGGTTTTGAAACATGGAGATTGGTTTCACATTTCTATGAAGGGTTAACACCTAAAGATAGGCAAATGGTTGAATTGATGTGTAATGGAACTTTTGAAGATAAAGACCCTGATAAAGCAATGGAGTACTTAGACTTGTTAGCTGAAAATGCTCAAAATTGGAACACCGCGGGTACTTGTGAGGCACCGAGTAAAACTCAACCTCATACATCTAGTGGAGGTATGTACAACCTTAGGGAAGATCATGACCTTCAAGCCAAGTTTGCATCTTTAGCTAGAAAAGTCGAGACACTAGAATTGAAAAAGAGTGGTCAATTTAAATCTATTGAAAACATTGTATGTCAAATATGTGAAACAAATGAACACTTAACTAGTAACTGTCTAACCTTGCCTTCTTTTATGGAATGTCTCCATGAACAAGCCCATGCTTTAAACAGTTTCGAAAGGCCCAATCATAACCCATATTTGCAAACATACAACCCTGGTTGGAGAAATCACCAAAATTTCAGTTGGAAGAGTGACAATGCAAAAACTTCACAACCACAGTTTCAAGCACACCATAATTTCCAAAATTATCATGGATATGTACCTCCTCATGCTCCACCTCCTACAAGAAATTTTGAGGAAACTTTGTATGCATTCATTGAAAAGCAAGAGACAATCAACACTCAACTTGCTCAAAGCATAACAGATTTTAAAGATACTCTTGCACAATTCACATCTGCTCTCAATTTTCAAGAGACAAGTAAGTTTCCATCTCAACCACAGCAAAATCCCAAGAGGCAATACAATGCAAATGCAAGTAGTTCTGGAAGTCAACACATGGATCAAGTCAAATCAGTCATCACTCTTCGCAGTGATAAGGTTATTAAAAAACCCACTCTTGAACCTTGTGAGAAAGATGATGAGTCAATCTCTAAGGGTAAGGAAGGGGTTGAATCTGAATATTGCAAGGAAAAGACTGATTCCCTGCCAGTACTTCCATTTCCTCATGCCATGACCAATCAAGAAGCCATCGATGATGAAAAAAGCACCGAAAATGTTGATGCGAATCTTTTATCAAAAGTGACAACAGATTCGACACCCGACATTACACCAATTAATTATTCTTTTCCTGATGAATGTCTACTTTCTCTTAGTTCAATGCCTTGGTTTGCTAAAAATATCAATTTTCTTGCATCAGGATTTTTGCCAGCTCACTAGAGTACCGAAGACAAAAGAAAATTTTTGAGCAACGTGCAAAACTTTTATTGGGTTGACCCTTACTTATTCAATTATCGTCTTGATCAAATATGTCAAAGATGTTTTCCCGATAATGAGGTAAGTAATTTCATTAAATTTTGTCACTCTAAGGCATGTGGGGATCATTTCCCGTCAAAAAAGAGGATTGTAGAAATCTTACAGAGTGGATTTTACTAGCCTACCATATTCAAGGAGTCACATGCATTTCGTAAAAACTGTGAAAATTGTCAAAATGTGGGATTTATCTCAAAACACAGAGAATCTTTAGATAATCTTCTATTGACTCTTAAGTCTCATCATAGTTAAGATAAGCATCGTGCAATTCATAACTTAGGAACCCATTTTCATAAAGAACATGCTTGGCATAATGTTGGGAATCTGACTAAAAAAAGACCCTGTTTGCCAATTTTTAAGAAAACTGGATGGGAAGCCTATCCCCGACCCATAGAGGGCGTTTAAGTCGTTCTTGGACGTAAAACCAAGGGAAGATGTGAGCCACAATCACAATTGCAATTTGAATTTATTTTTTTTTGTAAAAATTTGTGTCTTTTGGTTTTGTTATTGTGTTTTGTTATTTCTTATTTTTGTTTCAGTGTGTTTCAGGTTTTGTCAGTGTTCGTTATTTCAGGTGATATCTTTTATACTCTATCTTTCTACCTTAGAACATTGAGGACAATGTCTCGTTTTGGTTGGGGGGAGAGGGTAGTAGTTGATTAAAAAAAAATTGTTTTTCATTTCATAAAGCATGTGCATAATTGTTGTTACTAGGATGGCAGAGTAAAAGAGTTCTTTTGTTAAAGTGACTCTTGAGACGCATCTTAGTAACCATTCTTAACAAGGTCTATTATAATACTTCCTGAAATATTCAGGTTTACAAACTCTCGTATTGTTACCGCTTAATTCTGCTCATATACTTATTTAACATGTATTCTTAAACCTTAATTTACACACACACACTTTAACATATGATTGTGGGTTGCATATTGGATTATTACATTATTTATGTTCTTTTGTTAAAGGTAACAACTAAAGGAAAGGGATTGTATATAATTAAAAAAAAAAGAGAAAAAAAAATGATGATAATAAAAATGTAGATAAGTTTGGTTTCGTAGCCTCCCTAACCTAAGCAATTAAGCCTGAAGGGGTGTTTTAACACCTAATACCCTAAAGTCAACTGACTTGGGAGCTATTGGCCCAACGCTTGTTACATGGGTTGAGGAGAAAAGCTTAAGGGAATCAAACATTGCACTATCTACATATCAGTATCTGCGACCCGAGTTACTAAGCTCGCAGGGGTGTCTTAACACCTAATGCCCTAAGACCAACTGGTCTGGGAGTCATTAGCTGAAAGCTCATTACATGGGTTAAAGATGCATGATGTTTTTAAAATATATGTATATAGAGTTAAAAAAAAAAGAGACAAAAAAAAAAGATAAAAATAGTAATCCCAACCCAAGGAAGTTAACCTTAAACATTAGAACAAAAATTTTGTTTTCTTCCAAGAAAAGCCCCATAATTATGTGTTGATACATTGAGCACAAAAGAAAGGTTTATTAATATCTTGTTAAGAGGTATTGAGCAGATATATAAATTTAATGAGAGTTTGTTTATCTGGATGGATTAATGGAAGTTAAATGATAAATACCTTGCTTTGTGAAATTTGCAAATTTATTTTCTATTTTAACGCTTTGATTACAAGGGACTAGTAATAAGCTGGTTGGGGGGTGTGATTAGTACTTAAAAGTGCATTTTTATCATGGTTTTATATCATCATTTTGCACTTGAAATATCAATAACTCCTTAACTAAAATATGTTTTATAATAATGTATCTAATAATATAAGATACCTATAATTTGTGGCAACAACAAAGAAGCCCGAATCTGTCTTCCAGCCCGAGCACTGTTCGGTATTTTGGCCATATCTGGAGTTCTAGAAGTCTAAATGAGCTGAAGTTTTTACACAAGATAGCTGAGACAATTGCCTACAACTTTCATGTTTGCAAGTGGTTCCAATTTTGACTTTATCAATGACATTTTGGGCAGACAAGACAAGATAAGGATTGTCACCAAGTCAAGAGGTGGCCACCCACTCATCAATTAGTCATCAAATCAATAGTTCCCAATTTTGGCCTATAAAAGGAGGCATTTGCCATGCATTTAGGCATCTTGGTTTCCAGATCAAGATCATGCTCTTCCTTTCTCTCTTTGTATTTTTTGTAATGTTTATGCTTTGCTTTCATTAATATTAAGTTTATGCCTTTCATTTCCTTTCCTTTACTTAGTTAACTTTTATGTTCTTATTTTGTTTATCTATTTTGCTTTCTTTCATTATGTCTAGCTAAGTTAGTTATGTCAAGGTGAAAAGCTTACACTAATGGTGTAAGAATAAGTATAATGTAAACTTAATATGGACTTTAATGCTTGATACTAACATGTTTTGTATTTGTTATCTTGTTCAAAGTATAAAACATGTTAGTATCAAACATTAAAGTCCATATTAAGTTTACATTATACTTATTCTTACACCATTAGTGGAACCTCTAACCTTGACATTTGTTATTATCATTGTTTAATGCTTACACTTTTAATGCTTTTACTTGTTAAATGGTTAATCTAGATTTATGTTGTATAACACTTGGTACAATAAATACTTGACACTTTCATAGCTCATACTGTATGGTATAACCAACACCTGAGCTATGAAAGGAACTTGATTTGTTGTTAACATAAGTTATAATTATGAATGCTTGACGAGATTTACAAGTATTAGCATTAATTGAATAAGATGACTAATGTAATCATGCTAACAATATATATCGAATAAGCTGACTAATGTAATCATGTTAACAATATATAATCTGATTGGAACCTCCTTTGTGTGTGGTTTCCAATTCAATAATAAGAGTTTATACTATACTTGTTTGATATACCATTAGTGGAACCTCTAACCTTGACATTTGTTATTATTATTGTTTAATCCTTACATTAATATTTCATCTCTAAGTTCTCATCATCATCATCTTCTTCTTCTTCTCTTTCTTTATTATTATTATTATTATTATTATTATTATTATTATTATTAGTACTACTACTACTACTACTACTACTATTATTATTATTATTACTATTGTTGTTGTTATTATTGTTGCTTTATAATTGTTGTTTATAATTTGTACAATTAACCTCCCTGTGGGTTATTTATTACTTCGACACTCCTGCACTTGGGAGAAGACAACAATCTTTTCGTCGTGTCAATGGGTCTGTTATAGCCCCTTCAAAATCAAAGATAAAAGATAAGTGATTTATACGTAAAAGTGTATTTTTATCAAGGTTTTATATCATCATTTTGCACTTGAAGTATCAATAACTTCTTAACTAAAGCATGTTCTATAATAATATATCTAATAATATAAGATACCTTTAATTTATGGTAAATGTTCATTTTAAATGCAGGCCTATCACATAAATCAAAGGATTGATTGATGAATTTAAGAACTTAAATTGCAAGGGCAAAGAGATGACCAAACTTAGAAAAGAGATGCCGGTGCAGTTCATACCAGAACATTGTTCGGTAATTGGGTCATATCTAGAGCTTTAGATCTCATATTTATGTCCAATTTATATGGATGGAAAGGTAAGACATAGGCCTACAACTTTCATATGGAGCCCAAGATCTAAAAAGGTCATTTTCAAGTCCAAATTGTTGCAACAATAAAAAAGCCTGAATCTATCCTCTAGCCCGAGCACTATTTAGTATTTTGGCCATATCTAGAGTTCTAGAAGTTGAAATTACCTGAATGTTTTACACAAGAAAGCTGAGACAATTTCCTACAACTTTCATGTTTTCAAGTGGCTCCAATTTTGACATTATCAATGACGTTTTGGGCAGAAAATAGAAGATAAGGATTGTTACCAAGTCAAGAGTTGGTCACCCACTCATCAATTAGTCATCAAATCAATAGTTACCAATTTTGGCCTATAAAAGGAGGCATTTGCCATGCATTTAGGCATCTTGGTTTCCATATCAAGATTATGCTCTTGTTTTCTCTCTTTGTATTTTTTGTAATGTTTATGCTTTGCTTTCATTAATATCAAGTTTATGCCTTTCATTTCCTTTCATTTACTTAGTTAACTCTTATCTTATTTATGTTCTTATTTTGTTTATTTATTTTTCTTTCTTTCATTATGTCTAGCTTAGTTTATTATGTCAAGGTGAAAAGCTTACACTAATGGTGTAAGAATAAGTATAGTGTAAACTCAATATGGACTTTAATGTTTGATACTAACATGTTTTATATTTGTTATCTTGTTCACTCTTTAATACTTTGCTTGTTAAATGACTAATCGTGATTTATGTTGTATAACACTTGGTATAACAAATGCTTGGCACTTTCATAGTCCATACTGTATGGTATAACCGACACCTGAGCTATGAAAGGAACTTGATTTGTTGTTAACATAAGTTATAATCATGAATGTTTGACGAGATTTACAAGTATTAGCATTAATTGAATAAGATGACTAATGTAATCATGTTAATAATCTATAATCTGATTGGAACCTCCTTTGTGTGTGGTTTCCAATTGACTAATAAGAGTTTATATTATACTTGTTTGACATACCATTAGTGAATCCTCTAACCTTGACATTTATTGTTATCGTTGTTAAATCTTTACGTTAATATTTCATCTCAAAGTTCTCATCATCTTCTTCTTTATTATTATTATTATTATTATTAGTATTACTACTACTACTACTATTATTAGTATTATTATTATTATTATTATTATTATTGTTGTTGTTGTTGTTGTTGTTGTTGTTGTTGTTGTTGTTGTTGTTGTTGTTGTTGTTTTTTTTTTTTTTGTT
>NW_011501319.1:4623-9343 GCF_000495115.2 Populus euphratica | reverse complement strand
TGTTGTATTATTGTTATTTATAATTTGTATAATTAACCTCTCTTTGGTTCGACCCCGGTCTTGCCGGGTTATTTATTACTTCGACACTCCTACACTTGGGAGAAGACATTAATCTTTTAGTCGTGTCAAGTTTTTGGCGCCGTTGTCAGGGAGGTAAGTTCTTGTATAAATTATAGTTTTTATTTTATTTTCTCTTTTCACTTTTCTTGTATATAACTTTGTCTCTTTTGTTTTGTTTCTCCTTATTTTGTTTTCTTCCTTCTTCTTTCATTTTCTTCTTCATTTTATTATATTCCAACACGTGCATGAGATTGTGATCATGTTGATTAGTACTTAAAAGTGTATTTTTATCAAGGTTTTATATCATCATTTTGCACTTGAAGTATCAATAACTCCTTAACTAAAACATGTTTTATAATAATATATATAATAATATAAGATACCTTTAATTTGTGGTAAGTGTTCATTTTAAATGCAGGCCTATCACATAAATCAAAGGATTGATTGATGAATTTAAGAACGAAATTGAAAGGATAAAGAGATGGCCAAACTTAGAAAAGAGATATCGGTGCAATCCAAACCAGAACACTGTTTGGTAATTGGGTCATATCTGGAGCTATAGATCTCCGATTTAGGTCTACTTTATATGTATGGAAAGGTAAGACATAGGCATACAACTTTCATATGGAGCCCAAGATCTAAAAAGGCCATTTTCAAGTCCAAATTGTTGCAATAACAAAGAAGCCCGAATCTGTTCTCCAGCCCGAGCACTGTTCAGTATTTTGGACATATCTAGAGTTCTAGAAGTCCAAATGAGCTAAATTGTTTACACAAGAAAGCTGAGACAATTGTCTACAACTTTCATGTTTCGAGTGGCTCCAATTTTGACGTTATCAATGATGTTTTGGGCAGACAAGAGAAGATAAGGATTGTCACCAAGTCAAGAGTTGGTCACCCACTCATCACTTAGTCATCAAATCAATAGTTCCCAATTTTGGCCTATAAAAGAAGGCATTTGCCATGCATTTAGGCATCTTGGTGTCCAAATCAAGATCATGCTCTTGCTTTCTCTCTTTGTATTTTTTGTAATGTTTATGCTTTGCTTTCATTAATATCAAGTTTATGCCTTTCATTTCCTTTCCTTTACTTAGTTAACTTTTATCTTATTTATGTTCTTATTTTGTTTATTTATTTTTCTTTCTTTTATTATATCTAACTAAGTTTATTATGTTAAGGTGAAAAGGTTACACTAATGGTGTAAGAATAAGTATAGTGTAAACTTAATATGGACTTTAATGTTTGATACTAACATGTTTTGTATTTGTTATCTTGTTCACTCTTTAATACTTTGCTTGTTAAATGACGAATCTTGATTTATGTTGTATAACACTTAGTATAAAAAATGCTTGGCACTTTCATAGTTCATACTGTATGGTATAACCGACACTTGAGCTATGAAAGGAACTTGATTTGTTGTTAACATAAGTTATAATCATGAATGTTTAACGACATTTACAAGTATTAGCATTAATCGAATAAGATGACTAATGTAATCATGTTAACAATCTATAATCTGATTGGAACCTCCTTTGTGTGTGGTTTCCAATTCAATAATAAGAGTTTATACTATACTTGTTTGACATACCATTAGTAGAACCTCTAACCTTGACATTTGTTATTATTATTGTTTAATCCTTACATTAATTTTCCATCTCCAAGTTCTCATCATCTTCTTCTTCTTCTCTTTCTTTATTATTATTATTATTATTATTATTATTATTATTATTACTACTACTACTACTACTACTACTACTACTACTACTATTATTATTATTATTATTATTATTATTATTATTATAGTTATTATTGTTATTGTCATTGTTATTATTATTGTTTGTTGTTTATAATTTGTACAATTAACCTCCCTGTGGTTCGACCCCGGTCTTGCCGGGTTATTTATTACTTCGACACTCCTGCACTTGGGAGAAGACATCAATCTTTTAGTCGTGTCAAGTTTTTGGCGCCGTTGCCGGGGAGGTAAGTTCTTGTATAAATTATAGTATTTATTTTATTTTCTCTTTTCACTTTTCTTGTATATAACTTTGTTTCTTTTTATTTTGTTTTCTTCCTCCTTCTTTTGCTTTCTTCTTCTTTTTTTTTTATTTTATTCCTACACGTGCATGAGAGTGTGGTCACGTACATCAAGTGGTAGACTTTGTAGGGTATCCTCATCATTTTCAGAAAATATGGCCGAAGAAGATAATCAATCACTTCATAATGAGAATAATGAGAATAACCGTGCTAGAACACTTAGAGACCACATGAATCCCACAAGAATAAGTGCACCATCATGTATAGTTTTTCCTCCCGATGCATCTCATTTTAATTTTAAGCCAGGCATTATTCAACTTTTACCTTCTTTTCATAGCTTAGAATTGGAAAATTTATACTTGCATTTAAGGGAATTTGAGGAGGTCTGCAACACATATAATGATTCAAATTGTAGCATGAACACCATCAGATTAAAACTTTTTCCTTTTTCATTAAAAGATAAAGCTAAAACATGGCTACAAAATTTGAGACCAGGATCCATTCGTGCTTGGGATGAAATACAACAACAGTTTTTAAAGAAGTTTTTCTCATCTCACAAAACAAACTCTTTCAAAAGAAAAATCACCATTTTCACTCAAAAACGAGGAGAAACATTTTACCAATGTTGGGATAGGTATCGAGACTTACTTAATACTTGCCCTCATCATGGTTTTGAAACATGGAGATTAGTTTCACATTTTTATGAAGGGTTAACACCCAGAGATAGGCAAATGGTTGAATTGATGTGCAATGGAACTTTTGAAGATAAAGACCCTGATGAAGCAATGGAATACTTAGACTTGTTAGCTGATAATGCTCAAAATTGGGACACCGCGGGTACTTATGAGGCACCGAGTAAAACTCAACCTCATACATCTAGTGGAGGTATGTACAACCTTAGGGAAGATCATGACCTCCAAGCCAAGTTTGCATCTTTAGCTAGAAAAGTTGAGGCAGTAGAATTGAAAAAGAGTGGTCAATTAAAATATGTTAAAAACATTATGTGTCAAATATGTGAAACAAATCAACACTCAACCAATAACTGTCCAACTTTGCCTTCTTTTAAGGAATGTCTCTATGAACAAGCCCATGCTTTAAACAGTTTTGAAAGGCCCAATCATAACCCATATTTGCAAACATACAATCCTGGTTGGAGAAATCACCCAAATTTCAGTTGGAAGAGTGACAATGCACAAATTTCACCACCACAGTTTCAAGCACACCATAATTTCCAAAATTCTCATGGATATACACCTCCTTATGCTCCACCTCTTAGAAGTAATTTTGAGGAAACATTGTATGCATTCATTGAAAAGCAAGAGACAATCAATACTCAACTTGCTCAAAGCATAACACATTTTAAAGTTAATCTTGCAAAATTCACATCTGCTCTCAGTTTTCAAGAGAAAGGTAAGTTTCCTTCTCAACAACAGCAAAATCCCAAGGGGCAATACAATGTAAATGCAAGTAGTCTTGGAAGTCAACACATGGATCAAGTCAAATCAATCACCACTCTTCGTAATGGTAAGGTTATTCACAAACCAATTCTTGAACATTGTGAACATTGCAAAGAAAAGACTGATTCCCCTCCAACACTTTCATTTTCTCATGTCATGACCAATCAAGAAGAAATCAAGGATGAAAAAGGCATCGAAAATGTTGATGCGGATCTTTTATCAAAAGTGACAGCAGATTCGACACCCGACATCACACCAATCGATGATTACTTTCCTAATGAATCTCTACTTTCTCTTAGTTCAATGCATTGGTTTGCTAAAAATATCTATTTTCTTGCTTCAGGATTTTTGCCAGCTTACTAGAGTACTGAAGACAAAAGAAAATTTTTGAGTAATGTGCAAATTTTTTTATTAGGATGACCCCTACTTATTCAATTATTGTCCTGATCAAATATTTCAAAAATACATTCTCGATAATTAGGTAAGTAATTTCATTAAATTTTGTCACTCTAAGGCACGTGGGGATCATTTCTCGTAAAAAAAAAGGTTTGTAGAAATCTTACAAAGTGGATTTTATTGGCCCACCATATTCAAAGAATCACATGCATTCCGCAAAACCTGTGAAAATTGTCAAAAGGTGGGATTTATTTCAAAACACAGAGAGTCTTTAGATAATCTTCTATTGACTCTTAAGTCTCATCATAGTCGAGATAAGTATCGTGCAATTCATGATTTATGGCCAATATTCCATAAGGAACATGCTCGACATAGTCTTGGGAATCTGACTAAAAAAGACCCTGTTTGTCAGTTTTTAAGAAAACTGGATGGGAAGCCTATCCCCGACCCATAGAGGGTGTTTAAGCCGTTCTTGGACGTAAAACCAAGGGAAGATGTGAGCCACAATCACAACTGTGCTTTGAATTTTCATTTGTAAAAACTTGTGTCTTTTGGTTTTATTAATAACATAATATTTGTGTTTTGTTATTTCTTATTTTTGTTTCAGTATGTTTCAGGTTTGTCAGTGTTTGTTATTTCAGGTGATATCTTATATACTCTATCTTTCTACCTTAGAACATTGAGGACAATGTCTCGTTTTGGTTGGGGGGAGAGGGTAGTAGTAGTAGTAGTAGTAGTACTAATAATAATAATAATAATAATAATAATAATAATAA
>NW_011501319.1:0-3051 GCF_000495115.2 Populus euphratica | reverse complement strand
TATCAAGTTTATGCCTTTCAATTCCTTTCATTTACTTAATTAAGTTTTATCTTATTTATGTTCTTATTTTATTTATTTATTTTTCTTTCTTTCATTATGTCTAGCTAAGTTAGTTATGTCAAGGTGAAAATTTTACACTAATGGTGTAAGAATAAGTATAGTGTAAACTTAATATGGACTTTAATGTTTGATACTAACATGTTTTATATTTGTTATCTTATTCACTCTTTAATACTTTGCTTGTTAAATGACTAATCTTGATTTATCTTGTATAACACTTGGTACAACAAATGCTTAACACTTTCATAGCCCATACTGTATGGTATAACCGACACTTGAGCTTTAAAGGAACCAAAATATAGTCATGTTCCTCTTTTGAAGGGTATAACTCACTAAGAATACCCCTCCCCTCTATATTTTAAGTTTTGATTTTTTTCATTCAAGTGTTGTTCATAATGTTTGTGAAATAATTTGACTATATTTTGGTTTGTTTATAGCATTTATTTTCAAATTTCTTTGAATGCAAGTTTGTTACATAATTAGTTGTTAATTAAATGTTTAATGGTTGATTAATGATATACTTTTAATAATTGAATGCTTGTTTTTAATGCATGGAAAGTATATTTTATAGTTTACGGTGGTTATATGTCAAAATGGTACATATAATAATGCTTGACCATTTTATTGTTTTTGTTTAGTTTTAGGAGTTCACATAGGTTATTTAGATGTTGTTTGTAATGTTAAATGAGTTTTTAAATGGATAAAACCAATATAGATACATGTCTAAATATTAATAGTAGGTTATAGAATTTGATTTTTATGTCTTGCATGGTTTTTGTTGCTTCTAAAGGTTTAAGTATGTAGATATATGTATATATGACTTGCATGAATATGATTTAGTTCTTTATTTTGGGGTCGGATGTTTTTTTTTCTAGGTTTTAACTTTGTTAGGTATTTTGGGTTGGTGTTCCCCGAATGAACTTTGCCTTAGATTATTGATTTTAGTGTTAATTTTGTTGATTAATAATTATTATATATGTATGCATACTCGTTGATATTTAATCTATGGCTTTTATGGCTTAAAAGTATCGATTTAATGGCTTTTGATTTTCATTTCTATCATTTCTTTTTTGTATAAAAATTAAATAATCATGATTTTTGTTTGATTATTGTAATGATATAGCCTCAAAATCTTACTTGAATGTTGATTTCACATATATTTATTCTTTTTATTAGATGTAACATGATTTATTTTTTGGGTTTTATCATCATGTTTTTCATGTTCTTCATTAAGTTCAGGCTACAAATTTTTGTTTGATATTTAAATTTCATTGTTGTTTCTAGGTCTTGTTTTAGGCTAGGCTAAGTTTATTCTATGTAAAGTTGTGTTTGACAAGGTTATTTTTAATCAAGAAAAACAATGTTTTTCATGTTCTTAGGTGTGTTTAAAAAACACTACATTAAAATATTTTTTAAAATTTTGATTCTTAGTTAATAGTGTGTTTTACTCATTTTCTATCAATGTTGATTTTTTTATTTTTTGTGTTTTTGTCAAGTATACCTAAAATAATTACAAAAAATCTAAAAAAAATTAAAGAACATTTTAAAATTATTGGTGGGTCCCTTATATATTTTTCAACCATTTCACTTAATATTGGGGTTATAGACTTATACTATAAGATATTGACCTAATATTAAGTATACTTGTTTTTCTTTAAAATCGCAAAAAAAAAGACAAAAATTAAAAAAATCCTTATTTTGAAAAACAAATGTTTATTTATATATATATAATCAAGTCTCTCAAAAATAAAAATAAAAATCATATTTTTATAAATAAAAAAAATATAAGACATGATTTAACATCTTTAAATACAAAAATTCAAGAAAAATAATTAGAATAGTTAGGTTTGAATATGATAAGATGATAATGATCTATTTATTGATAAAACAATTTTAAACCTTAGATAAATCAACAGTGAGAAAACATAATAATATCATAGTTTATATGAGATAAATAAAGAATGTAACTTACACCACGTAAAGTGAATTGAATGATATGTTCTTTCTATATATAATAAGTCCTTTTATCTAGACTTCGAGACCAATTATTTTTTAATTAAATCTTTGATATAATACTTAATATAAAAAAATCAAGATATCAATATTCAAGCAAAAAACATTAACTTGCACCTTAATAAGAAATATAATTTCTTTCAATGCCTATTAGCTATAACACTAATTTCATTCATAATAAATTATTTTCACACTCGTCCTTCAACAAGCTATTAGTTTCATTAATAAAAAAATTAGCCTTTACTAAGATACTAATTTTATTAACCTAAGAATTAGTTCATCACATTACATATTTGTTTTCCTTAGAAAACAATATAACTAATGTTAATTAATTAACAACTCATTAGAATTAAACTAAAAATACAATTTAATTATTAATAAATTCAAGGCTTTGTATATATACGTTATGATTGAGCTCATGTTAAAGTTCTCTGCTGCGGTAATGGTATAGCACCCTCTCTTACATAGACAAAAACATTCTTTTCTTTTCTTTTATTTTATAATTCAAGCTCAACTTCTATTATCATTATTTTCAATTACAATTCTCCTCAAATATATTTATTTACATTAAATTTCCTATTTTTTTATTTCCCATTTATTTGACCGAAAATAAAAACAAAATAGATAACACATAAATTTCTTATTCCAACCATCCATTTAACATTATTTCATTACTTTCCTATCAATTTCCTTCCACTACATCAAAATTTCTAATTTCTAGTTTTTTTCTCAATCAAAATTGTTTAATAGATGGAGGGAAGATATTTTTCTCATTATCTAATTAATCATTTCTTTAATAAACCAATTCTAATACAACCTCGTAATCGAACTTATTACTTAACAATATTTATTCACAATTAAATCCTTTAAAATCTCTTATAATTGCAAACTACTAGCTCTATTTAATTATATTTTTTTTATTTTAATTACAATAATTTAATTACTTTACTCTAGTTTCCATATTATTCCCTATAATAA
>NW_011501322.1:35543-47175 GCF_000495115.2 Populus euphratica | reverse complement strand
GATTTTCTCAGCAACCAAATAGACAGCATAACAGCTCCATTCCAAAAATAATAGCAAAATGGAAAAAAGATATTGCAGAAAGAAACAATATAACCACAAACAAATAGAAATGAAAACTAATAATCTAATAGCAACCCATTAATCCAAAACACAAATCAATACAGTACCATAAGAAGAAATGAACACCAATTTTAATAGCAAGAGAGTGATCAAAACTCTGAATAACTTCAAGCAAAGCCAAGTTTTTCAATTCAGCCTCAACCCCTTTTTTTGTCAACCATCCATCAAAAGCACCTCTTTCTAACAAATACTCAATCCTTTTCATGGTCATCTCTCTTTGTTGCTCCATTGTCTGATTATAATCAGGGCTTACAAACAACCTCCCACCTCTCTCTTTCCCATTAAACACGCTCCCTTGTTTGATAACACCAAACAACCAGTCCCTATCCTCTAAGTTGTGGAAATCAAGAATTTTTCTCATTTCTTTGATGTCAAAATCGAAACTTTCTGTTAGTTCTGGCGGGGAGTAGCTTAAACAAGAATTTGATTGAAGACAAGAAGTGGGTTTTGAATGAGATTGAACAAGATGGTCGTGTAGTATTCTGGTTCTACGTGAAGTTGTGTTGATTGATGATTCTTGCGCCATGTTTTTCTGGTTTTTGGGGGTTTCTGTGTCCAGCAACTCTTTTTTCGCAGAGATCAGAAGACTTTCGGAGGTTGAATGATAGAGATTGAAATAGATGTTGTTCGGTGTCATTTCTCACCGGCAGATAAACGTTTAAAATATAGTTTTTCCATAGATTTTCGAATATTTCAGTTTGGGTTCTAGTGCTATGTTTTCTTCAAAATCATCCTCGTAGTTTTCCAAAACTTTTGCAAACGAGGAATGCCTTTTTTAACGAAAATTGGATAGCTATTACTGTACAAATTGAGAATGGCGTTATTGTAGTTAACTCTAATTATTTGTCCTTTTTTGTCTATCTATATGTGATTCTTTTTTTCCATACTTCATCTATTACTATTTTTATTTTTTTAATAAAAAAAAAGTTGAAACTCGAGAAGTTTTAATTAAAATGAAACATGTTAGAACTTGAATATAATTTTTTTAATTTTATATTCATCTCTTACCATTCAATATTAAAAACATGCTCAAAGTATTTATTTCAAAAAAATTAAGATAAATTAAGAGGAGTTAAGTATTTTTTTTTCTTATAAAACTCTATAAATTTATCAAGTTAAGCAAGAAAATAAAAGCAATTAACATGATAAAAATCTAAATAAGATAGGTAGGGTCCTATGAAAGTTCGCTGATTTTAATTTTAATTTAGGTGTTATTTGTTTCAAATATCTCATAAAAACAAGGTGTTTTATTTCTTAAATAATTACACTTTTGAAAAATATATGAATGATGTGGGAAGAGTTTATGCAATTGAGAGAAAAGTGGGATGCTGTTAAATATATAAGAATCAAAATGTAGTTTACCCAAACTACGACGCCGTTTAGAGCGCAGGGCATTTATACCTCGTTTCCCAAAATTGTGATGGCAGGCATGGCAGCTGATTCTTTTTCTAACAATTAGCACATTTTCTAAACAAACAAGCATACTAAATGACACGTTTTCTGTTGCTACGAGGTTTTCTTTATTTTTCTTTTAATATACAAGTGCATTAATTTTAATTCATGTCAATTGGCGAAAATATCCTTAAGAGGCTCTTCATTTCACGTATCTCTCTGTTCACAAATTCTTTTGACAAATTTGTTTGAAAGTGTGATTATTCTTTTTTTCAAATAGCTTTTTGTATTAAAATATATGTTAATAATATTTTTTTATTTTTTAAAAATTATTTTTAATATCAGCATATCAAAATAATTTAAAAATACTAAAAACATATTAATTTGAAATTAATAAAAAAAATAATTTTTTTCAAATAGCTTTTTGTATTAAAATATATGTTAATAATATTTTTTTATTTTTTAAAAATTATTTTTAATATCAGCATATCAAAATAATTTAAAAATACTAAAAACATATTAATTTAAAATTAATAAAAAAATAATTTTTTAAAAAACTACTTTCAAAATAGGAAAGCTTTTCCAACCTCAACTTGTTACTGCCAGCTGCTTCTTTTCTGGAACTAAGCTCACATCCCTTTTTAAAAAAAAAAAAATGTTGAGAGTGTTGTGCACTATATTTGAAAAATATTTTAAAAAATTTTGATTTTTTTAAATTAATATATTTTTAAATTATTTTAATATACTGATTTTAAAAATAATTTTTAATATATTAATATTTTATGTATGAGGATTTTTTTAATATTTTTTAATTTTAAAACGGGTATTTTTTATCAAATATTCAAGCATTTAGATAATTCTTGTAATTTTATAATATTGGATAAGGTTATTGTAATTTATTTTTTTATTTTTCATTGATAATTTTTCTTGTTTTTTATTTTGAATTTTAATTGTTGTAATTTTTTTTAGCATTATTTATCTTCTTCTTTTTTGTCATATAATTTATTTATCTGTTTATTTCTCATATGTTCCTACATCAACAAATGATGATGGTGAATTGGTTATTAAATATAGAGAGAAGATAATGATAATGGAAAAAAATAAAAATAAAAATAAAATAGAAGTAATTTTTCAACGATTGTAATTGGGACACCTTAACGATGAATTTGCAGTAATTTGGAAGATACTTTATTATTTTAAGCAATTCTAAATTTAGCCCCTAGTGTATTATCTAATTAGCAATCAAGTTTCAAAATCTTCTGATTTTATTAATTTTTTCTAAAAAAAATAACATTTTCACTATTCCATCCATTTGCTATCAGTGACAGGTAAGAGATTTCATCCAATTTATATATAATATTAAAGTGCTTCAATCCAATGCAAGAGTAAATCCTTATTTACCATAAAGAGAATTAAAAGGCAAAATCATAGTAAATTCCATCCATGTCCCCTTTACATAAACTAGTGAAGGAAGGTGAAATTTATCATAAAAGTGCGTTTTATGGTATATTATGAATGAATTCGAGCAAATCCTGTGTTAATTGAACAAGAATATTTCCTTATAACTTATGAAATTACGATATTATGTAGTTTTTATAGTTTTTTTTAGCAACTCTAATTAAATCAAAAAATTTAAAAATTAATTGATAAAAAGATGATAAATGAAGAGCTCACCGTAGATCCTTCTTTTAACTTTCTTCAAGTTGATTTAAAATTATTTTTCAATAATAAAGTTTTTTAAAAAAAATATTTCAAAGTGTAGTATTAGTTATTTTAAAAAAAAATATATCAAAATAATTTTTTTTAATTTTAAAATAAATACATTAAAATAATATAAAAACATGTAAAATTTTATATTTTTTCAAAAACATTTTTGAAATATAAAAACAACCCTAATCATTAACAACACCTTACAAAAACACACACACATATACACACTCCTTTGATATCTATTAGCAAAAGTCAATGATTCCTTTTTTATTTTTTGTATCATTGCCCAGGCACAACGTTTGTTAGTTTTTTGGTGTGATATTTTTTTTGATAAAAAATATTAAAAATAAATGTTATAAAATAAAAAATATTATTTTAATATATTTTATAATAAAAAATAATTATTGTACACAATAGGTAGCGGGGCCGAGACAACGACGCTCGCGATGTGGTTGGACCACGAAACTGGAAGGCAATGCCATAAGAGATTCTGACGAGTGTATCTCGCTGGGTCTTCTCTGCCCTGTCGTTTCTTGAAACAGGGAGAGAGGGAATATACGTGGCGGCTGTAACAGCTGTCCAGGAAAGGATAAAATCATGGCAGCTAAGCATTTAATCTGATCAACTGTACCTATCTTCTGAGATTTCTTTAATTTTATTGGGACTCGAAATTCTGAAGCCATGCATTTGTAAGGTATGTTTCCAAAACTCTACCTGTTTAAATTAAATTATACTGTTTTTATTTTTGTTTTTTTAATCGATTAAATAATAACAACTGTAATATAATTGTTGAAAATATTCTATCTATAATATTTACATAGTATAATCAGTTAAATTTTGATGATATAGATATTATAAATAATCATAAATTAAAAAATTAAATATGACAGTCGTGAGTTGAAACTTTTAAAATTCAGTAAATGCGATTTAATCTTCAAATCTTATATTTTTTTTCTTTATCTTTTATAGTTTATCAATTATAAATTTATTGCTTTATATTTTATAATTTATGGATTATAAATTTATTTTATTTTATGTAGAGACGTTTTAGTTTCAAAGCTGGTGGGCTTCTTATTACATTTCTATAATGTAATAAAAAAAATTAACTTGTCTTTTTATCAAATGAAAAAAAAAAAGTTAATTAGAAATTAGTGATAGTAGAAGGTATGACAATCAAACCTAACATTAAAAAATAATTGAATAAATTGAGTGTATATTATCCACGTTGCTCAAGAACATTTTTTTGATTTGATATTTTAGGTATTTTGACAAATTAGAGGGTGTTTTGAATTAAAAATAAGTTTTATGAGATCGAAACTTTTTAAGGTATTTTTGATATCAATAACTAAAATGGTCTCCCATGCTATGTTGTCGACATATCATTTTTTTCTAACATAAAAAAATGTTTAGATAATGGTTAGTATTTTTAAGGAAATAAGAAAAATCCAAAACATGACTTATTGACTTGATTGAATTTAGTAAGTTTAATTAATTCAATAATATAATAAAAAATAAGCAATGAAAATAGATAAATGAAATAAAAAATAAGTGGCTAATATTATACTCCAAAAAAAAAAAAAGTTCATTGGAACCTCCTATTCACTTTACCGTGGACACCTCTTCACAACTAGGAAAAGCTCACTGAAATATTTTAAAGCCATATCAAAAGGCTACATAGCAACATTAAAAGAGACCCTGCTAGAGTAAAAATATCATAGCATGAAATGAGATTCAAGCTTATATTTAATCAATTAATTTAATTTAATTCAAAAACATGTTTAAAAAAAACTAAATTTAACAAAGAATAATAAATAAAAAGACATGAGATAACCCAAATTATTTTCAAAATTAATGGTGAATCGTATAGAAAGAAATAAAAAAAATATAATGGAGCTCAATCTACAATAAAATAAATGATGAAGGATAAAACTGGAAAACAAAATTCTTAAAGAAGAAGAAGAAAAACAGGTGATTCACTTACACTTGGTTAATCTCTTAAATTTGCAACTCATTAAATCATATACTTGAGCTTAATCAATACACTTAATTCACAATTAATTTAATGTTGAAAGATGAAATAAAAAAAAAAAATTTAAAATTTTTATCAAAGTAAATAATAACAATAAAAAAATGATGATCAAGTTTTATAGGATGGAAAAAAAATAAAAAAGAATAAAATTGTATAAAAATTCAATTTAAAAAATTATCTCAAATTAAAAAAATAACAATAACAAGAATAAAGAAAAAAATTAACAAATGAAAAAATTGGAGGATGAGATTGAAAAAAATAATTTTAATTTTATAAATTATTTCAAATAAAATAAATAATAATAATAACCAAATATGAAAGAAAAATAAATTAAGGTTGTTTGAGAATTTAGAAGGTCAAATGTGAAAATCAAGAAGAAAAAGGATAAGATAAAAAGAAGGTTGTCGTCGGCATCAAACTAGAGGTCAGTAAGCTAAATGCACCATCTTAGGATGAAAGGTTTATCAAAATGATTCCAATAATGTTAAGGAAAACTATTTTTAGCCTCCAAAATTTATCGTATATGTCGCCAGAATACAATAAACATGCTGACACATATAATCCATGCATCAATTAGTTTTTGTTTTAAATAAAATCTATATTTATAAAAATATTAATTTCTTTCACAATCAATTTGATTATAACTAAAACAATTAAGATAAAAATACCAAAAAACCTTTAGGTGCCAATTAAAAAAAATTGTTTTGAGAGGTAATTTAGTTATTTTACTATTTTTTAAAAAGTAAAAATTTAAAAAAAACCCTTGAAAAAATTTTATTTTTTAAAACAATTTAATTATTTCATCATATTTTTAAAATATAAAAAACCTGAGTCCCCCACAATTGACCTAATAACCGATAGATCTTGAAAGAAGATCATATTACTTCAAATAGTCAATTCATCGATTTTGTAGAAAGAATAAAATATCAGATAATGAATTAAATGCAGTATTCAACAAATCTGAAAACAGGGTTTCTTCTCCCACAAACGTCATTAATTAACTAGAAAAATCTGAGGGGAAATAGAAAGTATTTTGGTTTCACATTTTCTTCTACGGACATGGGAAAGAGGTGTCTTCAATGAAGAACTTGAAAAGAAATTCACCTAAAAGCCCGCTTCCAAAGACACATAAATAGCCTGTTACTGTAACTATCAAAGACGAGGAAGATTTGTAACATCTTGAAGTAGATATCATTTAACAAATGAGTCCAACAGTTTATAACATCAAACCTGTAGCAGTCTTGATGTTCGAAGAGAATGCAGAGAATAGAAACGCCAAGGAAATTTGCAGGTTTATACAGAGGAAATAAAACAAAAATTGGATGGAGTAGTCATTCAGGGTGAAGAATCTCAACCCTGCAATTTAGCTATGTTAATAACTCAAAGCCAGTGAAGGCTAGTTTAGAAAGCACTGAGGATTGGATAATGCTAACCAATGAGTGAGCCAAATGTTCCAAAGACAAGCATGTATAGTGCAGATATAGAAAGAAAATACGTATAAGAAATCAACCAATAAGATCCATCTCAAAGCCCATGCATTTTCATCATGATCCGCAGCATTTGTTGTCCCTCATAAACCAGAGATGTCGACACCACCTATAGCAAAATGATGTTGAAGACCATATGAATTCAGAAGAAAGGTTATCATTTTCAAAGGAGGAAACTAACTGAAAAAAAAAAAAAAAATAGTTCTTTAACACTAGACTTGTTGAAAATCTTGAGCTATTTCTAACCCACTTGGCAATAAATTTGTAACAAGATTCTGCCTCATAGTAAATAAATCCTGACAAGAAATGGATCACACATGCGTGCAGGGAATAGTTGTACAATAACCCATCTAAAGAAGAGGGTGCCCATTTGAGAATTAAGCGATATCAAACTTGATTAGAGCGTTTGAAGTTTTAGGCATTTCCTTGATAAATCCTAACGTCACATTTGCACCAAGCCCTTTAAACAACTGAAGGTAGGCATTTAGTGCCTGAAAAGATTTAAGCATCAGCTTAAGAAATCACAAGAACAAAGAGTTGAGGTGCTTTCTATACAAAATTCACTGCTAGTGGTACCCGCAGAGCAGAAGCATCCTTATAGGAGCCGTTTTACCAGACATTCGCATTGAAATTAGTAACCATTGGAGCATAGGAAATCGTATGTGGTAGAAAAAATGAAACTGTTAGGGTTTCCAAACATAATGAGCGCCATTTACAGTAATCACACAGAAGAGTTGTATTGAAATCAGGAATACCAACCCCCAAGTGTCTCATTAGACTTCCCTTCTGCATTCCCGTTTCCATTGCCCATGTATATCTGGCTATTTATTTCGAGAGAAGATTCACGCCACAAATTTAGACTTCGAATGCATACCGCATTTATATTTAAGAATACAAGCGAGCAGACAAAGATTTAGAATAGTAGCTCATAGACTCGAAAAACACAGAGGAGGGAAGAATGATTAGTTGTTTCACAAAATTGTTTCAAATGTTTTATTTTCAGCCCACAGTCAAATTTAAGCATTGCTCAATTTAAAAAACTTAAAACGAAACAGAGAAGGAATTCATGTCATTGTGATTACTGGTTTGATGTCTAATTTTCCAAGCAACAATGATAGTATCTTGTACCTGAACTGGCGGCTCACTTTTACATATGCCACTGAAAGACTCTTCTAAGACTAAGATAGGCTGTCGAGAACGTAGAGGAAGTAGGATGAGCGGTTGGTCAATGGTGAAATCCAGTTTCTAATCCTCCCTTTCTCTTCTGTCTCACACATTACTACGACGGGTTTGTTGTTAATTTATATGCACCCTTCAGTTACAGAAACTGGTTCACCTTTGCAACAGTATATTTAGGGAGAAGTGCAAACCTTTCTGGAATTTTAAGGATGACCGAGGAATAGGAACAGAAACAGATATCGTAGAGTTCGATCCACACTGACTTTGAATGTTATAGAGAGAAGAATCCTTTCCGAAGAAAGCAGAATCAACGAAGTAACCACGACTAGGTTCTGAAGATGATCCCTGAAACATTTGGACAAAAAGAAGTCATGGTATTATATATAAACAAGAAATATATAAAGAAGAACATACCTGGACAACATCAGTATGGAACATATTCCCAGCCAAAGCTATGAAAAATACAGATATATTAATCACAGGGAAGCGGCAGAAGTATCAATTATTCACTTCCATCTTTCCCAGCCATATGTTAGTAAACTAAAGAGTTAGAAATTACTTTGTGCAAGGGTTTGATTTTTTCCAGTGATTAAAGTAGTTCCAGGACAGTTCTCCCCCTTGTGCCTACAGGACTGGTCCGGCATCTTTAAAAAGATGAGAAGCACTACTTCTAACGGTACGATATTCACGGAGCGGAACCTGCAACAATGGAGGCCATTTTGGTGGGCTATGAATGTTACAAGTCAGCCATTGACCCAAGTCTGAGAAATGGGAGGAACCACACTGGTCCCTACTAGTATCTTTTCTGTATGATTCAGTGGCTATCAGAGTAATTTTCTGAATGCCATAAGGAATCATACAGAAGAAGAATGGGAGGATTAGAAACTGGATATGTGGAAGTAATTTTCTCAAACATCATTGCACTTGATTTTTTTTTTTTTTTATTTGCATGTGCACTATTGCATGTACAAAGTTGATGAGAGTGTTTCGTCTATGAATTAAAAATCAATATTTTAAAAAAGAATTTTTATTTGTTGTTGAAAAAAATTGAAAGAAATCAAAAGGGTAATTAGACCTTTTATTTTTATTGTTCAATATATAGACATTAAACACTACGGTTTTATCTTGATAGTGACTTCCATTATAGGCACAAGCACACCTATGCCTCTTTTTATATCACCCTCCAAATTTTGAAGTTTTTTTTTATTTTATAAAATTATTTATGAATAAAATAATTTAAAAGATAATTTAAATATTATCAAATCTTGCATAATTTTCAGATGAAATTATTTTTTTATAACAATTTTCATTATTAATCGAATGAATTATCATATAAGAACTTAATTTGCAAGATTATAAAAATGCATCTTCATGCATATTAAATGAAAATACAATTTTTATTTTAAAATTTTAAAATTTTTTTACACATTTTATTTTAAATTAATCTTCATTTTATGTTTTTTTTATTGCGTATAAATTATCAAATCATGATTTTTTATATTTTTTATTAAAATTTGCTTTTCTTTCTATTTAAAAAACAATAATACATTTTTTTCTCCTTAATTCAAAGGAATTAGATTTTTATGAAGAGATACATGTTACTAATAAAAACAATATGTGATTTAGTTGAAAAAAAAAAGACATTAATAAGAAAATAAAAACCCACCCAATAAAATATATTTGTTTTTCAAAATCGAAGTTGTCTTTTCTTCTTTTTTTCTTTGTACAAGCCTTGTTCATCCACTTTCTGACAGAAGCAAGATGCACAAGCAACACAGTCCACGTAAATTTAAGAGCAGATGTGATGTGGCTCGGTTCTAATAAACATGAACGATGATGATTATTTATTAATAGATGGTTTTACGTATAGATGAGCATCATCACAGCAATTTGGGTTGTCACCTCGATTTCTTATTAAGACATAAAGCAAGGGAAACAATCAAACTCCTCCTTAAGAAAAGAGAGCGATTCAAGGCACTATTTCTGAACTGAAGACCATGAATTGGCGTCGATCCAGTTAAATGCTATGGGGCTCAAAAAGGCGTCAGGAATGCCGAGAGAACTGACCAGTGCAAGTGCATGTGGTCGCAATTCTCCGCAGAGCTTTGTCACTTCGTTCCTCACAGCAGCTGCGTTGTCTGTTGATAAGTACCCGTACCGAAGGAAAGCGGCGTCTTCTTCCAAACAGATCAAGGCATACATGGATCTCAACAAACCGAGGACATTCTGCAGAGGAAGCAAACCCACAAATTCAGCAACAAGGTTCTCCCTTCTATAACATCTTACATGTTCCCTACCAGGCATTTTAGGCTATTTGCTGATGTTCCTTTGAGGTCAAGATTTTGGAAAAAGCAATGAAGACTGCAGTAGAATTTCTGATGTGATTAAGAAGTTTTAAACATCCCTTCTGACCTTCGATTCATAATATATATCATTAGCTCAAATAATTCTTCCACGACCCACTTCTCTAAACACTTCCAAGTTCTAACCACTTGCCAGATTGCCATAATTTTATTTTATTTTTTTTGGTGAGTCGGAGAGATTTTACCAAGCCATGGTTAGAAGAACTTCAACTCACGTATAATTCCCTTCAAAGCTTCAGATATATGTTTTTTTTTTTTTTAATTCTGATGCAAATTCTTTTTTTCCTTGCGTAAGAAAAAAACTTAATTCGACAGCAATTCATTTATACCTGACTCCCTTCAGTCATTATGCATTCTTATTATGCTAGGACATCACAAAATGGTTTAAAGCTTTCCGAACTATATCATTAGGCTAATGTGTAGAAAAATACCATAGTAATTTCTATATTTCTTACCTTCAAGGGACTAGCAGATACATTTGCCTCAGCATCAATGAAGGTCTGCAGAATAGCTCTGTCTGAGAAAGCTCTGCCCAAGTCTTCTGCAAGTTGATAACTCTGGTGCAAATAGTTAAAGCAAAACATCATCAACAACACCAATCAGAATGACATGTGTGGAACAGGAAAGCACCCACTTTATTACCAGAAAAGCATCCCTACCAGAATAAATGCTCGCTCTTTGCTTTCTCCCTTTGATTGATAAAGTGACGCTTCTGCAGCAAAACGGTTCAGAAGATCTCGTTCCCTCAAGCAGTGAACATTCATCTGATGCACACAACTGGTTAGGCGTATGACATATGTTGAGAAAGGTTAATATGCTTACAAACGTAGACAATATACATTACCTGGAATTGGCTGTTCCTGAGGGTAGTGCTTGTAAGATTAGATTGAATTACAGGGACGGGTCCATTCATGTGTTCTAATCCCAAACCTTTGAAAGGTTTGTTTTTCTTCTTTGCAGCTACATATTCTGAAAGGAGTGCCTTGCTCACCTGAAACAAAAATCCACTGCTTCAAACCGAAATCTTAAAGAAGTATGTGCTAGTAAACTTAATTCTATTTAAATTGTAACACATCAGTTTTTTGGATATTCTAAAATGAGTAACAAAAGAATCAAGTCGTAACAAAAGACAAGCTCAAAACCATTGTTTGACTCAAAGCCTTGTTCAATCTACTTGGATTACACCTGCATCACCACATAGATCTCAAGTCCTAGTCACCTTTTTTTCATGGCTGATAGACAGACACATTCAGAATGCTCATAAAGGGTGCCTAGTTGTGCCAACTCCCCCATCCCCACCCTGCAGCCCGAACCGCCCAAAACCAAAAACAAAAAAATCTCGATTTTCATCC
>NW_011501322.1:32269-35335 GCF_000495115.2 Populus euphratica | reverse complement strand
CTCACGGCATTCCTAATGAACATGAATACAATGAAATTCAGCAAGGCTTTTTACCATAAACCTATATTTCATATGCAGTTCTAGCTCCTCACCTGGAGGGTTCTCATGTTATGCCACGTGAAGATAGCCTTGAATGCACTTGAAACAACATGAAGAGTTTTGGCTGATTCAGGGGTTCTGTTCACGTACATCATTTTCAAGTAATTTCCACCAAAACTCATAGCATACCTGCATGACAAGGGTTCATTCCAGGGGGAAGAGAAAAGAAATAAGTCAGAATGAGAGTTTTATTTATTTAAATTACAAGCAATAAGCATCTGCGACACAGAAGACGTTCCAAAACCAAGTTGCATGGCCACTTTACAGAACTAGCATTGCCAAGGGCATTGAAGGATTCATTACAACTGGAGCATCTACTATTCACAGAACTAGTGCTGGACTTTAAGATACGAATTTTTTGCACAATAAAAATGGTGTTTTGATAAAAGACAACAATTGGATGACATTTTCAGATTTTTCCTTTCCAGACCATAGTCTGCAAGATCCCAATCATCATATCAACATTTCACAAAAAAACAGAACAATAATCTTTTTTATGGAATTCATGAAAAAGGAAAAAGCCAGACTCGGCAATAAATGACAATGGCTCTATGAGAGTGAACTAATGAATAAACATAATTATTGCACATTACACAGGCAGATGACTGATGTCAAACTAGGGCTTGAGCAAATTGTAAAATTCCTCAGATGCAAGCGATAAACTTCAGAACAATTGATACTTCACTATTACCATGGATCTTACTACTTTGAAATGGCATGTATGAAGCACAATTTGACATCCCAAAAGAGTTAATACATTACAAATTTCAGTATGAGTGCATAGCGATTACTTAGATACTTACGACTTAGCAAGAAGAGGCAAGAGTCGGCGTTGATGACTTGGGTAATCAAGCAAAAGGACTTCAGGTCCATTAGGAGTAATAGAAAATGCCCGCCTGCTCAAGGCATACCTAATGGCAATTGCCAAACCAATCTGACAAGAGAAGAATGGCATCCATATTAATGGAAAATCAAGCAGCCAGTTATAAAGGCATGGTTTAAATACAATACACCATGAACGCAAAGATTTAATGAGTAGGATGAAAATTACTCTTTCTGATCAGATAATTAAATCCTTTGAATGCATGACTTAGAACTCATCTTCATTGTCATCTTTATTATTTAATTCACAACCTTAATCCAATTCCTTTGATGAGCAAATAGGCTTACTAAAAGCGCATCATCCGCTTTTCTCAAATTAATTATCTAAACAAAAGAATTATGTAGTTCCCAATATTGAACCGCGGAACTGTTTTGAAGTAGCGCGATCCAATATGGCTAGTAGAGCTGGTGCATAATCCTATACCTTAAAGAGGAATATGCATTAGCAGTAAACAATCACCCTTACAGAAAATTTTGTAGTCTTCAGTAAATGATTCTCTAAATATAATGAAAACTGCCATGATTCAATACCTTTGCAGAGTAAATTGCACTTGTAGCAATAGTTACACGACCAAATGTCAAAGGGGCCAAGAATGCTGCAAACCTCTGGAAAAAAACACATGACAATTGACTTGTTTGTTTGCTCGACAATTAAAGAACATGAAAGAAGCATGACATAATTACTTGGTCTTGGTCTTTTATTGAACTCAGATATTGACCATCTGGTGAAACATCAGCAACCGAATTCAACAAGTTCTCTCTGGGGATTCGCACATTATCAAACCTGAAAACAAGTCCCCAAAATCCTCATCGCATTCATCATGTGCTAATAAAACAGTAACTGACAAGAAAAGAAAAGGTGTGAATAATACCAGATTCGACCATTATCAACACCGTTCAAACCAATTTTGTGGCCACAATCAGCTATACGGATGTTTGGGCATATGTTTCCATTTACATCCCTGATCTGGGCTATAAGAGCGTGGACCCCTTCATTCACCCCATTTATGTTGAGCTGAGAAAAGACTATAGTGTGTGTTGCATGCTGAATACCAGTAAAGTTGTGTCAACATAGACAAAATTGCATATGGGAGAATGAAACAAAGAATGGCCTTAACAAAAAATTGCATTCAGGAAAAACCCTTACATTAGCAGCCCCTCCTATCCAATACTTCTGAGCTGATTCACATGGGGTATTGATTACAAACTCTCCCGTCTTCGAATCATAAGTTGTGACTGTTTCAATTCCTCGAACCTAAAAACATCAAACAAGGAAAGAGGTCAAATGTACACAATAGAGCACAAGTAACCACATAGAAACCGTAGTAATGACACACAAAAATCGGCAGCCTTCACATACATTACTTCCATGCCCCAACTCAGTCATAGAAAAGCAACCTTTGATTGCAAAAGTCTCAGTGTCTCTTAGCCACTTGTCATGGTGGCGTTTTGTGCCCATAAATTGGATAGCACCACCCCTGAAATTAATTAACAAAAAAGAAATATTCAAATTCAGCTGACAAAATTTTCCTCCTGAACCCTAAAACAAGCCTTGCTAAATTGAACAGATACAAAAATTCAACACTACGGTTTTTTTCCTTCCATACTCCCGCTGAATTGAATCCATTACAATACTTCAGAACTAACAGCCAGTTTTACCGTTTTTACTTCAATATTATATTTCAAAAGAAGTTTTGTTTCAAAGGATTTCCACAGAATACCAATACATTTCCTCCATTTTGAACTACCTGCATTCAGTCCAAGAAAGACATGTCCTAGAAAGCAATAAAGTAAACCTCAGTTTCTGTTTTCATGATTCAGGATACCTTTGCAATCAGTATTTTTATATTATGGTAGCTTCAAAGTATTTTTTGCTTAAAAATATATTAAAATAATTTTTTTATTTGTTTTTTATATTAATATATCAAAACAATTTAAAAACACCCGAAAAATTAACTTCAAACAAAGAAAAAAATAAAAAAAATTCAATTTTCTACTTCTTCATTCCAAGCAACCAAAAGAATGTCAAGAACAAAATTCTTTAGATTTAAAAGTAGAAATTTCACTCTTTACCTCAGATTTTCT
>NW_011501322.1:30009-32123 GCF_000495115.2 Populus euphratica | reverse complement strand
TTCCCTCTTTCCCTCAGATTTTCTCAGCAACCAAATAGACAACATAACAGCTCCATATTTACCACTCCATTAAAGCCCCGTAAATCAATAAGAAACTAAGAAAAACTAACACTAACCCGTTAACCCAATCCCCAAAAATAATAGCAAAATGGAAAAAAGATATTGCAGAAAGAAACAATATAACCACAAACAAATAGAAATGAAAACTAATAATCTAATAGCAACCCATTAATCCAAAACACAAATCAATACAGTACCATAAGAAGAAATGAACACCAATCTTAACAGAAAGAGAGTGATCAAAAATCTGAATAACTTCAAGGAAAGCCAACTTTTTCAATTCAGCTTGAACCCCTTTTTTTGTCAACCATCCATCAAAAGCACCTCTTTCTAACAAATACTCAATCCTTTTCATGGTCATCTCTCTTTGCTGCTCCATTGTCTGATTATAATCAGGGCTTACAAACAACCTCCCACCTCTCTCTTTCCCATTAAACACGCTCCCTTGTTTGATAACACCAAACAACCAGTCCCTATCCTCTAAGTTGTGGAAATCAAGAATTTTTCTCATTTCTTTGACGTCAAAATCGAAACTTTCTGCTAGTTCTGGTGGGGAGTAGCTTAAACAAGAATTTGATTGAAGACAAGAAGTGGGTTTTGAATGAGATTGAACAAGATGGTTGTGTAGTATTCTGGTTCTACGTGAAGCTGTGTTGATTGATGATTCTTGCGCCATCTTTTTCTGGTTTTTGGGGGTTTCTGTGTCCAGCACCACTTTTTACGCAGAGATCAGAAGACTTCTGGAGATTGAATGATGAAGACGTGAAACAGATAGTCTTTTGTTATAAATAATCGGTGTCTTTTCTTACAGGCAGATAAAGTTGTTTGGTCTTTTCAAGAAAAGAAAAATGGAACAAAAACGCTTAAAATATAGTTTTTCTATAGATTTTCGAATATTTCACTGTGTTCTGGTGCTAAGTTTTCTTCAAAATCATCCTCGTAGTTTTCCAAAACGTTTGCAAAAGAGGTATGCCTTTTTTAACGAAAATTGGATAACGAATTCCGTACAAATTGAGAATGGCATTATTGTAGTTAACTCTAATTAGTTGTCCTTTTTTGTCTATACATATGTGTTTCCTTTTTCTTTTTTTTCCATACTTCATCAATTACTATTGTTATTTTTTTAAATCAAAGGAAGATTCAAACTCAAGAATTTTTAATTAAAATAAAACATGTTAGAACTTGAATATAATTTTTTTAATTTTATTTTCATCTCATACCATTCAATATTACAAACATGCTCAAGTATTTATTCCAGAAAAATTAAAATAAATTAAGAGAAGTTATTTTTTTTCCTTACAAAACTCTATAAATTTATCAAGTCAAGCAAGAAAATAAAAGCAATTAACATGATAAAAATCTAAATAAGATAGGCAGAGTCCTATAAAAATTTGCTAATTTTAATTTTAATTTAGGTGTTATTTGTTTCAAATATCTCATAAAAAAAAGGTGTTTTATTTCTTAAATAATTACACTTTTGGAAAATATATGAATGATATGGGAAGAGTTTATGCAATTGAGAGAAAAGTGGGATGCTGTTAAATATATAAGGATCAAAATGTAATTTACCCAAACTACGACGCCGTTTAGAGCGCAAGGCATTTATAACTCGTTTCCCAAAACTGCGATGACAAGCATGATAGCTGATTCTGCAGTGTGTAGAGTTCATCAACTTCCAAAAAATAGAAAGAGGGAAGAACGCTGATCTTGCCGTCTTTTATTCAATTCCCATCCAACTCACATGTATTAAATTTCGATGCCATTAATTAACTCGATCCGGTCAAGTTTTAAATAATACTATATATTTTATTTTATTTTATTTTGCTGAAAAAACGATGCCTAGACTTAAATAAATAAAATAAAATAAAATAGTTGAATTATATTCTTCATCAAGCTTAATAGAATATTTTAATCACAGAAAAAAAAAACAGCAATAATAGTAAACAATAAAAAATTGTGGCTAAAGTTTAATAAATTCAGTCTGAGGTGAGGTGGTATAATAAATATGTGAACTATATAATAAGGAATAAGTCAACTAGTATTAATAAAAAAAA
>NW_011501322.1:9881-29779 GCF_000495115.2 Populus euphratica | reverse complement strand
ATATATATATATATGTGTGTGTGTGTGTGTGTGTACGTGTGTGAATTCTATAAAAATAATCGCTCCTTTTCTCTCTATTAACAAAAAGTCAATGATTCCTTTTTCAGTTTTTTATCCATGTCCAGACACAAAGTTTGTTTGTTTCTTGGTGTGATAACATTTTTGAACAAGAAAAAATTAAAAAAAATATTATAAAATAAAAAATATTATTTTAATATATTTTTAAATAAAAAATCATTATTAGGTACGCGGGGCCGAGACGACGGCGCTCGCGATGTGGTTGGACCACGAAACTGGAAGGCAATGCCATAAGAGATTCTGACGAGTGTATCTCGCTGGGTCTCCTCTGGCCCTGTCGTTTCTTGAAACAGTGAGAGAGGGAATATACGTGGCGGCTGTACGGCTGTCCAGGAAAGGATAAAACCATGGCAGCTGAGCATTTAATCTGTTTAACTGTACCTGTCCTCTGAGATGTCTTTAATTTTATTGGGACTCGAAATTCTGCAACGATGTATTTGTAAGGTGTCCATGTTGTCCTGAAGGACCATAAATAATTCCAATACTCTACCTGTTTAAATTAAATTATATTGTTTTTGTTTTTTTTTCTAATCAATTAAATAATAACAACTTTAATATAATGGTTAAAAATATGTTATATATAATATTTACTATCAGTTAGAATTTGATGATATAGATATTATAAATGATAGTAAATCAAAAAAATTTAAAAATAAATATAATAATTAGATAACAAGTTAAAATTCTTAAAACTCAGTCAATTCGACTCAATTTATATACCTTATACTTCTTTTCTCTTTATATTTTATAATTTATAAATTATAGATTTATTTTATTTTATTTAGAGATGTTCCAGCTTCAAAGTTAATGAACTTTCTATTAGATTTCTATAACATAACAAAAAATAAGTTGCCTTTTTACTAAATGAAATAAAAGAATTAACTAGAAATTAATGATAGTACAAGGTATGAAAATCAAACTTGACATTGGAGGTGCCATTTATAATTTATAATGGAGGTTTATCTCTAAAATTAACAATATAATCCCCCCCACACACACATACACATTCAGGTCCAAAAAATAATTAAATGCATTGAATGTATATTATCCATGTTACTCAGGAATATTTTTTGATTTAATATTTTAGGTTGTTGACAAATTAAAGGGTATTTTGAATTAAAAATAAGTTTCATAAGGTACTTAGAATTTTTTTAAGGTATTTTTGATATCAATAACTAAAATGTTGTCCCGTGCTATGTTGTGGACATATCATTTTTTTTCTAACATAAAAAAATATTTAAATAATGGTTAGTATTTTTAAGGAAATAAGAAAAATACAAAACATGACTCATTGACTTGATTGGATCTAGTAAGTATAGTTAATTCAATAATATGATAAAAAATAGGCAATGAAAATGAGTGGCTAATATTATAAAAATAATTTACTATAAAAAATGAGTGGCTAATATTATATTCGGAAGGAGAAAAAAAAAGTTCATTGGAAACTCGTATTCACTTTGCCATGGACGCCTCTTCATAACTAGGAAAAGCTCACCGAAATGTTTTAAAGCCATATCAAAAGGCTACATAGTGAAATCGAAAGAGACTCTGCTAGAGTAATGACTCATAAAATAAACCAAACAAAATATCATGAAATGAAATTCAAGTTTATATTTAATCAATTAATTTAATTTAATTCAAAAACATGTTTTTTTTAAAAAAACTAAATTTAACAAAGAATAATAAATAAAAAGACATGAGATAACCCACATTATTTTCAAAATTAGTGGAAAATCGTATAGAAAGAAAGAAAGAAAATATAATGGAGCTTAATCTCCAATTAAATAAATGATAAAGGATAAAAAAAAATATTCATAAAAAAGAAGAAGAAGAAAAACAGGTGATTCACCTACACTTGGGTTAATCTCTCAAACTTGTAACTCATAAAATCATATACTTGAGCTTAATCAATAAACTTAATTCACAACTAATTTAATATTGAAAGATAAAATCAGAAAAAAAAATCAATTTAAATTTTTTTATCAAAGTAAAAAAATAGCAATAAAAAAATCATAATCAAGTTTTATAAGGTGAAAAAAAAAACTAAATGAAAATAAAATCGTACAAAAATTCAATTTAAAAAATTATCTCAAATTAAAAAATAACAATAACAAGAATGAAGAAAAAATTTAACAGATGAAAAAATCGAAGGAGGATGGGATTGCAAAAAAAAATTTAATTTTATGAATTATTTTAAATAAAACAAATAGTAATAAAAAAATAATGATCAAATATAAAAGAAAAATAAATTAAATTTGTTTGAGAATTTAGAGAGTCAAATGTGAAAATCAAAAAGAAAAAAAGGTTATGGTCGACATCCAATCAGAGGTCAGCAAGCTAAATACACCATCTTAGGATGGAGGGTTCATCAAAACGATTCCAACGATATCAAGGGAGGCCATCTTTGGCCTTTAGAACATGTTGGATGTGTAACCAAAACACAATAAACATTGCTGACATATGCAATACATGTGTCATTTAGTTTTTATTTTTAAATAATATCTATATTTATAAAAAATTTAAATTTCTCCGCAATCAATTTAATTATAACTAAAAAAATTAGGATGAAAATACCAAAAAAAACCCTTAGCTGCCAATTAAAAAATATTGTTTTGAAAGGTAATTTAGTTATTTTATTATTTTTTAAAAAGTAAAAAATTTAAAAATCCCCCTAAAACTAGTTAAATAAATTTTATTTTTTAAAATAATTTAATTACTTCATCATATTTTAAAAATATATAAAAAAAATGAGTTCTCCCCCATTGAACTAATAATAACCGATTGATGTTGAAAGAAGATCCTATTACTTCAAATAGTCAATTCATCGATCTTTTAGTAAGAATAAAATAGTCATTATATTGGTTTTCCTTCCCATATCTTTCGTTAATATTTATCGGGGGAGTGTCCATAGAGTATAACAAGACTACTCTGTGTATTGTAATTCTTAAATCAGTGGACAAATAAGTGTTCATGTCGAAAGTATCTGTCGAATTTCTGTCCTTCCATCACAAGGTGTTTTGGGATCCTTGGCACACACCAAGTTATGGAAGCATGATCTTCAGTCTTTTATGGTTCTAACAGGAAAGACCAGATCATGTAATGCTAATTACACAGCAACTTAAACAGCCTAGGAGACACCTCTTCACATTCCCCAACTACTTGGGGGAACTAAACTCGGTCTTTGGCAGATGTAACAAATAAGTGTCTTCGATTCTCATAACGAATTATGAGATCGAGGAAGATGTACCACCTTTGTTGAGGGTTTTGAAGCCTTTACATTACAAAATGCACCTCTAAATGGTCGTCGTCATCCCTGTCAACTGTTATCCTTCTTGTTAGTGATTTGATAAATTTATGAATGCTCGAGCATTCATAAACCTTGTTTATAGAAGCCAAGTCAGATGCATGAAGTACTGCAAATTGCAGATGACGCCACAACCCAAGAACACGTATCGTTTTCCTAAGCTAGCAAATACAAATGCAATGGAGCACATGCTTGGTTTGCTAACTTTTGTAGACACAATGCAGGCACTCCTTGAAACGTTAATATCCCTAAAGTAATTGCAGCAACCCAGAAAAATCATGAGAGAATGTTGATCTTTCATTTGGACAATAGCCACTGCATAGCAAGGCTAAAAGAATAACTTCTCTGACCTTTCAATTTCCTAAATGTTAAAGAATAAGCTTGGTGACAACTTTGGTGTGGTGGAAGTCAATGGTGTATTGCCAATTACAAACAAGGTAATCTCTCAATTGAATAAATTGAACAATTCTATGCTGAATTTCTAAACCTATGGAGTGAATATACTGGCATAATTTACTCTAAAATACTGAAGGAGAGTTTAGAAACATTGTACCTTGTTCATACCGAGAGCTAAAGGGACCAGTTCTTGATGAAGCTCCTGCCAGAATTTGAGGTCGTGAGAGCTAGCTTGATCAACTAAAGTCCAGTACCCACTTTAGATGAATGTTTAGGGGAACTGTTACGGGAAGAACAATGACTCGCCACTCAACACGAGTTGACTCAGGACACTATCACAGAGATGAATGTGGCTTACATGGCTTAAGGAAGGGGACGACAGAAGGGTGTGAGTGTGCAGTGTTTTAATTGCAAAGAATTAGGGCATATTGCTAGAAATTGCAGCAAGAAATTCTGTAATTATTGTAAGAAAGAGGGGCATGTAATCAAGGAATGTCGTCTACGTTCACAGAATCGACAATGGTTTACTGTGCAGTCGAAATTAGGGGCTGCTTCTATGGTTGCCGCAGCCATGTCTTCACCGTCAGCACCAGAATCTTCATCGTCGGTGAGCTCTTCGTCTAGCACTCTCACTCCCGAGATGGTGCAGCAAATGATAATATCTGCCTTCTCTACACTCAGGATTTCTGATAAGAAAAATAAACTTAACTTTCCTTTGGATTTGGCACATAATAAACAATGGTTAATGGATTCAGCAGCATCAAATCACATAACCAGCAGTGAAAATAGGTTGTATAACGTACAAAAATATATGGGTAATCAGCATATACAAGTAGCAAATGGTGATAATCTGCCGATTTTGTCGATTGGTAGTTTAGGGTCTTATTTCAACAATATTTTTGTGTCACCAAAATTATCCACAAGTTTACTTTTTGTTGGTCAAATGGTAGAAAATAACTGTGAAATTCATTTTGATCGTCATGGTTGTTGTGTGCAGGATCAAGTGTCGGGGAAGGTGATCGTGAAGGAGTGAGACATTTATTTCCAATACAATTTTTTATTCCTAATATTAATTTTTGTGCTTGTTCTACTGTCATTAATAATCCTTATTTTTGGCATAAGAAATTGGGGCATCCCAATTCTAATGTATTGACTCATCTTATGAAACATGGATATTTGGGGAATAAAAATTCTTTTTCAACAGAATTTTTGGATTGTAGTTCTTGTAAATTGGGTAAAAGCAAAGCATTATCATTTCTTTCACATGGTAGTCGTGCTTCTAAATGTTTTAAAATTATTCATATTGATGTATGGGGCATAAGCCTTATTATCTCTCATGCTCAGTATAAATATTTTTTCATGTTTATTGATGATTTCAGTCATTTCACTTGGATATATTTTCTACGATCTAAGGCTGATGTATTCTCAACATTTCAGGCTTTCATTGTATTTGTTAAAAATCAATTTTTTGCTCATGTTAAAATACTTCATTCTGACTCCATGGGGAATATATATCTAAAGAACTTTAGGAATATCTCAAAAACAAAGGGATTCTCTCATAAAGATCTTATTCTTACACTCCTCAACAAAATGGAATTGCTGAGTGTAAGAATCGTCATCTTTTAAATGTTGTTCGCACCTTAATAATTGATTCTTCGATACCTACTCAATTTTGGGTAGAAGCTCTATCAACAGCCGTTTATCTAATTAATCGTTTGCCTTCTCAAGTTTTAAACCTTGCATCTCCATACTCTATTTTATTTGGTGTTATTCTTGAGTATGATTCCCTTCATGTTTTTAGGTGTGTTTGTTTTGTTCACTTACCATTTACTGAACGTAATAAACTTTCAGCCCAAGCTGTTCGTTGTGCTTTTCTAGGATACAATAATTCTCATAAAAGGTTTGTGTGTTATGATGCAAATGCTCATAAAATTCGTATCTCTCGAAATGTGATTTTCTTTGAAAATCAGAATTTTTTCCCTTCTTGTCCCTCTACAAAATCCACTCCTATCCAGCTTCCCACATTTGATGATGATAGTCCATCTTATATCTTTGAACGTTTTAAACCAGGAATTGTATATCAAAGACATCATTCACCATCCACTTTGCCCCTTCCAGACACGGAACTGGCATCTAATCATTCTCCTCAACTAAGACGATCAACTTGAGTTTCACATGCCCCAAACAGGTATGGATATTCAGCAGCTATTATTGATAGTACTTTTACACTGAAGACTTATGTTTAGGCTTCTACCCAAGACTGTTGGCAACAAGCCATGAAAGAGGAACTTCAAGCTCTTCAGGATAATCACACATGGGATATTATTCCTTGTCCTACCGAAATTAAACCTATTGGTTGTAAATGGGTATACACTATTAAATTTCAACATGATAGATCTGTGGAACAATATAAAGCACGGTTGGTGGCTCTTGAAAATTATCAAGCATATAGTATTAATTATAAGGAGACATTTGCACCTATGGTTAAAATGACTACCATACGAACCATTATGGCAATTGCTGCTTCCAAGAGATGGCCACTTCGTCAAATGGATGTAAAAAATACATTTTTACATGGAGACCTAAAAGAGAATATTTATATGACTCCTCCTCCTGGTATGTTTACTTACCCATTTGATAAAGTCTGCTGGTTGAAACGGTCCCTATATGGTCTAAAACAGGCACCACAAGCATGGTTTGAAAAATTTCGCACTACTCTTCTGAAAATTAAATTTATTCAGAGCCAATATAATTCCTTTTTGTTTCGTCAACAAACTACTACTGGTATTGTTGCTCTTCTGGTATGTATGGATGATATTATCATTACAGGATCTGACATTCCACTCATTGAGGATTTACAGTGTTCTCTTAACAGTGAATTTCATATGAAGGATCTGGGACACCTTCATTATTTTCTTGGTCTACAAGTGCACTCTATGTCCAATGGGATTTCTCTACATCAACACAAATACACCCAAGAGATTCTTCTTTTGGGTGGTCTTGAATCAAGGAATAGCGTTCTTACACTTCTTGAGATTAATTTAAAACTTTGTCAGAATGATGGTGACTTGTTACCTAATCCTTCCATATACAGGCAATTGGTAGGCAGTTTGAATTATTTAACCATTACTCGGCCAGATATTTCTTTTGCACTACAACAAGTTAGTCGGTTTTTACAGGCTCCTCGTCAACCTCATTTAGCTGTTGTCCGAAGAATTCTTACCTCATTTAGCTACTATCCGAAGAATTCTTTGCTATCTTAAAAGCACATATGGGCAAGGATTATTTTTTCCTCCTGCTGATTCATTACAATTAATAGGTTATAGTGATGCAGATTGGGCAGGGTGCATGGATACACGTCGGTCTGTTATTGGGTGGTGTATGTTTCTTGGAAATGCTTTAATTTCATAGAAAAGCAAAAAGCAAGACCGAATCTCAAAATCTTCCACAGAATCTGAGTATCGAGTTATGTCCTCTGCATGTTCTGAGATTGTGTGGCTCCAGGGTTTGCTACGTGAACTTGGTTTTCCTCAACACACTCCTACACCTCTTCATGTTGATAATACAAATGCTATTCAGATTGCTACTAATCCTATGTTTCATGAACGCACCAAACATATTGAAGTTGATTGTCACCACATTCGTGAAGCTCTTGACCATAATATTCTTACACTACCTCACATTTCCACCGAGCATCAGATAGTTGATGTCTTTACGAAGGCCTTGTCTTGGCCTCGACATCAACTCATGATTAACAAATTGATGCTTTTTAATCGGCCAACATCAATTTGAGGGGGGATGTCAGTGTATATTATGGCAAGAATATCAACAATATATGGCAACTAAATTGTAACAGAATATCTTGTATTTATTGTATTTATTATAGACTACAAATCAGGGATTAGAGATAGAAAATTAGGAATTATTATATGTATTTAGAGAACTGAATTCTTCCTTCCAAAAGGAAATGAAACAGAGAGAATAATTTTATATTGAAATTTGATATTTGTAACACATGCAATATTTCATGTGGTTCAACACTGCATTATGGCTAGTTAGTTAGGATAGAATAGACAAATATATAAAAATATATATAAACATGTTTAGTTGAAAAAATAAAGATAAAAATATAAAATAGATATATTTTTATAATAATTTTAAAATGAATTTCTATATTTTCAAAGCAGAAAATATAAAAAAACATATTTTTTTATCTTTATCGTTTCTTTCATTTCAAAACAATAATCAAACGCTATTTAAAATTTATTATGTAAATATGAAGGATAAAAAAATTTGTTTTCTTTATTTTTGTTGTGTTTGTTTCTTTCATTTGAAAGACAATAATCAAACATTATCTAAAATTTATAATTTTATGATAGTTTTGAAATAAATTTTTATATTTTCAAAGCAGAAAATATAAAAAGACATACATATTCTCTTTATCTTTGTTGTTTCTTTCATTTCAAGGTAATAATCAAATGCTATTTAAATTTACTATGTAGATAAGAAGGATCAAAAAAAATTATTTTTTTATATTTTTTTCATGTTTGTATTTTTCATTTCAAAATAATAATCAAATATTATCTAAAATGTAATACGTAGACATGAATGATCAAAGAATTTCATAATGAAAAAAATGTCTTGAGATTACAAAAAATCACTCAAATTTATTTCTCGTCCAAGTCTCAAATATACCCAATTACTCAAGAGCTCCCAATACAAAATACTTAACTCTTTACCTATACCAAGCTTTTCCACAACCTTGATCGGTACTCCCTTTACTCTCACTGCATCAATTGCCAAGAATGGTCCAAGGACTCACAATTTCGCAACAAATCTTTGTCAACATTTTAATCCTTCCTCACCTGAGCCTTAGGCTTTGCATGCATGATTGTCTGATTCTCCAATGCTGGCATTTAGCATGGCAATGCAGGAGATTATGTCATGTAATCGTAGTGCAATAAAAACCTTTTTTATACGTCTCATATTAAAATTGTAAGCATTTGTTGCATTCAGAGGATAGATTACAAAGAATACTAATAAAAGTACTTTTTTTTTTTAACAAATTACTGGCTAAAGTTTGAGATCTCTAGAAATGGAAGAATACAAATATTAATTGAGCTACAGAGAGGTTGCCTAAGGACACATGGTAGCTTTTGCCCATTCAAGGCGTGTGGATTGCTCGGCTGAGCTTGTGACCTTGATGAAGACGTCTTCCAATGTGGTATCAGAGACAGCCCCCAAGCATAAACAGGGAACCTGGCTCTTGCAACCTTAACTGCATGAAATACATCAGCAATGCTAACTTATAGAATCAGACTCGATCACAAAGGTACTCTGCCTCTTCCATTGAATGTGCTGAAAACACCAAGTCAAGCATTGTGATGGGTATCAAAACTGCAAGGCCTAAAGGAAATTTAATTAATTTGAAACACTCATTGTTAGAGAGATCAGAGACAGTAGGAGTTGTACTGGTCAGAATATTTTCTTTCTCTTGCTCTGCACGCTTTACAACATTCCATAAAGTGCTTCGAGAAGCTGGATCTAATCCAGTACTGGTTCATCCATATAAACAACCTGCAGAATTAAGTTCCAAGAATATGACAAACAAGAATATTTCATGCAGGAAAGTACACGTTCTTAAGAGTTATAATGACATTCTTTGGGATCTCCAATTAGTGATATGGCAACACTAAGCCTTCTCTTCGTACCTCCACTGTATTTCCCAGCATGTTTGTCAGCTACCCCTGCATCAAATAACTTGAGGCTCTTGAGAGATTCTTCCACTGCCTAGAGCAGCAGAATGGTAAAAAAGAGAAACTTATAGCTTATCCAATTAAGATGGTTCTAATTAGCTCAAGATAATCTATGACCTTTTGACAATTTTCCGACTGAAAACCCTTCAACAGTCACCTATTTCTTAAAGAAACTAAATGATCTTTGACATGCTTAAAGTTAAGATGATAATGCCTACTCTTTTCATAGCAGAACCTTTTAGGTTCTTCAGTCTTCCGTAAAATAGTAAGTGCTGTCTCCCTGTCAGAGTATCCCATAGCAGGCTGAAAATAACAAAAACAAATTAAACAACAAACAAAGTCAGCTTGATTTCAACTAAGGATGAAAATGTTAAACGTGTTGGTTTCTTGAGGAAATGAGAAGCAAGAATCTTAGCTTACTCATGCTGAGGGCACACTCCTATTCTGGTATATACTGAATCCATTTGAGTCTGCATGTCTAAGCCATCAACATATGCTACCCCTGAGGTTGGCGTCGTGTGCCTGATCATCTGATCAACATGATAAAGTCAGAAATACTAGAGAAGCACAAGTATTACTTTAGAAATGACCATTTGTATACTGACCATACTAACCATTTGGACCAAGCATGCCTAAGCACTCTCCTCGAGGCATAGCAAGAGATAAACCTTTCACCGCCAGTTTTTCTGGATTTCCATCCCTTCGTGGGTACCCCTTCCTTAGGTTGTCACAGATGATTCCATGAGCAGTTGTTGTTCTAGCAGTAACTCCTCTAACTTCTCCCTCTACATTCAAAAGTGTGTCAACAGAAACAGAATTTACACATGCCTGACAGTGAACAATTGACACTGAAATATTTTAACTATAGACCGGAGCAGGAAACGGTTACTCAAAATTAGATTTAAGGGAATGTAATTGCCTCCTGAATGACATCAGGTTTATCCATATCAACAAAAACTTTGGACCCCTTCTCGTGCAAACTAGGCTTCTGAAATGAAGATTGACAACGCTTCTTCCGAAATTTTTGCAATAAATATTCAGTATGTTTTCCACTTCCACGTGAAAAAACTTGATCCACATAATAAGCTATCAAGAGGACCAATAGCCACTCAAGAAGCATGATAATCATCCCATTGTCACTATCAACCAGACTTCCCCACTTCATGCCATCAGTATCAACAACATCATTCTGTAACAGCGGAAACGAATCACATTACGAGTGTTGGAAAAAAGTAATTTAACAACTTACGCAAATATTGCCCACAAACAAGCAGCAGCAGCAACTGGTGGACAATATGGCCTATAGAGCAAACTTAACAGGTAGCATAGCGAACAACTAAGCTACTCTACAGTTATGTCGAGTTCACAAAAATGACAAATTCAATCACATGGATAATCATTAGCCTGCTCGCGTCTGTTAAAATATCAGATAATGAATTAAATGCAGTATTCAACAAATCTGAAAACAGGGTTTCTTCTCCCACAAACATCATTAATTAACTAGGAAAATCTGAAGGGAAATAGAAAGTATTTTGGTTTCACATTTTCTTCTACGTACTTGGGAAAGAGGTGTCTTCAATGAAGAACTTGAAAAGAAATTCACCTAAAAGCCCGCTTCCAAGGACACATAAATAGCCTGTTACTGTAACTATCAAAGACGAGGAAGATTTGTAACATCTTGAAGTAGTTATCATTTAACAAATGAGTCCAACAGTTTATAACATCAAACCTGTAGCAGTCTTGATGTTCGAACAGAATGCGGAGAATAGAAACGCCAAGGAAATTTGCAGGTTTATACAGAGGAAATAAAATAAAAATTGGATGGAGTAGTCATTCAGGGTGAAGAATCTCAACCCTACAATTTAGCTATGTTAATAACTCGAAGCCAGTGAAGGCTAGTTTATAAAGCACTGAGGATTGGATAATGCTAACCAATGAGTGAGCCAAATGTTACAAAGACAAACATGTATAGTGCAGATATAGAAAGAAAACACGTATAAGAAATCAACCAATAAGGTCCATCTGCAAGCCCATGCATTTTCATCATGATCCGCAGCTTTTGTTGTCCCTCATAAACCAGAGATGTCGACACCACCTATAGCAAAATGATGTTGAAGACCATATGAATTCAGAAGAAAGGTTATCATTTTCAAAGGAAGAAACTAACTGGAAAAAAAAAAAAAAGTTCTATAACACTAGACTTGTTGGAAATCCTTAACTATTTCTAACCCACTTGGCAACAAATTTGTAACAAGATTCTGCCTCATAGTAAATAAATCCTGACAAGCAATGGATCCCACATTCGTGCAGGGAATAGTTGTAAAATAACCCATCTAAAGAAGAGGGTGCCCATTTGAGAATCAAGCGATATCAAACATGATTAGAGCGTTTGAAGTTTTAGGCTTTTCCTTGATAAATCCTACCGTCACATTTGCACCAAGCCCTTTAAACAACTGAAGGTAGGCATTTGTTACCTGCAAAGATATAAACATCAGCTTAAGAAATCACAAGAACAAAGAGTTGAGGTGCTTTCTATAGAAGATTCCCTGCTAGTGGTAACCGCAGAGCAGAAGCATCCTTATAGGAGGCGTTTTACCAGACATTCACATTGAAATTAGTAACCATTGGAGTATAGGAAATCATATGCTGTAGAAAAAAATGAAACTGTTAGGATTTCCAAACATAATGAGCACCATTTACTGTAATCACACAGAAGAGTTGTATTGAAATCAGGAATACCAACCTCCAAGTATCTCATTAGACTTCCCTTCTGCATTCCCTTTTTCATTGCCCATGTATATCTGGCTATTTATTTCGAGAGAAGATTCACGCCACAAATTTAGACTTCAAACACATACCGCATCTATATTTAAGAATACAAGCGAGTAGACAAAGATTTAGAATAGTAGCTCATAGACCCGAAAAACACAGAGGAGGGAAGAATGATTAGTTATTTCACAAAATTGTTTCAAATGTTTTATTTTCAGCCCACAGTCAAATTTAAGCATTGCTCAATTTAAAAAACTTAAAACGAAACAGAGAAGGAATTCATGTCATTGTGATTACTGGTTTGATGTCTAATTTTCCAAGCAACAATGATAGTATCTTGTACCTGAACTGGCGACTCACTTTTACATATGCCACTGAAAGACTCTTCTAAGACTAAGATAGGCTGTCGAGAACGTAGAGGAAGTAGGATGAGCGGTTGGTCAATGGTGAAATCCAGTTTCTAATCCTCCCTTTCTCTTCTGTCTCACACATTACTACGACGGGTTTGTTGTTAATTTATTTGCACCCTTCAGTTACAGAAACTGGTTCACCTTCGCAACAGTATATTTAGGGAGAAGTGCAAACCTTTCTGGAATTTTAAGGATGACCGAGGAATAGGAACAGAAACAGATATCGTAGAGTTCGATCCACACTGACTTTGAATGTTATAGAGAGAAGAATCCTTTCCGAAGAAAGCAGAATCAACGAAGTAACCACGACTAGGTTCTGAAGATGATCCCTGAAACATTTGGACAAAAAGAAGTCATGGTATTATATATAAACAAGAAATATATAAAGAAGAACATACCTGGACAACATCAGTATGGAACATATTCCCAGCCAAAGCTATGAAAAATACAGATATATTAATCACAAGGAAGCGGCAGAAGTATCTATTCTTCACTTCCATCTTGCCCAGCCATATGTTAGTAAACTAAAGAGTTAGAAATTACTTTGTGCAAGGGTTTGATTTTTTCCAGTGATTAAAGTAGTTCCAGGACAGTTCTCCCCCTTGTGCCTACAGGACTGGTCCGGCATCTTTAAAAAGATGAGAAGCACTGCTTCTAACGGCACGATATTCAGGGAGCGGAACCTGCAACAATGGAGGCCACTTTGGTGGGCTATGAATGGTACAAGTCAGCCATTGACCCAAATCTGAGAAATGGGAGGAACCACACTGGTCCCTCCTAGTATCTTTTCTGTATGATTCAGTGGCTATCAGAGTAATTTTCTGAATGCCATAAGGAATCATACAGAAGAAGAATGGGGGTAATTAGAAACTGGATATGTGAAAGTAATATTCTCAAACTTTACTTCTGTATGATGGTTCTTTTATTTTATTTTATTTTATTTTTTTTGCATATGCACCATTGAATGTACAAAGTTTATGAGTGTTTCGTCTATGAATTAAAAATCAATATTTTAAAAAAGAATTTTCATTTGTTGTTGAAAAAAATTGAAAGAAATCAAAAGGGGAAATAGGCCTTTTATTTTTATTGTTCAATATATAGACATTAAACACTACGGTTTTATCTTGATAGTGACTTGCATTAAAGGCACAAGCACACCTATGCCTCTTTTTATATCACCCTCCAAATTTTGAAGTTTTTATTTTTATTTTATAAAATTATTTATAAATAAAATAATTTAAATGATAATTTAAATATTATCAAATCTTGAATAATTTTCAGATGAAATTATTTTTTTATAACAATTTTCATTATTAATGTATGAATTATTATATAAGAACTTAATTTGCAAGATTATAAAAATATATGTTCATGCATATTAAATCAAAATAAAATATCTATTTTTTTTATTTTAAAATGTTTTTACACATTTTATTTTAAATTAATCTTCCTTTTATGTTTTTTTATAGCGTATAAATTATCAAATCATGATTTTTTATATTTTTTTTGTTAAAATTTGCTTTTCTTGCTATTTACAAAACAATAATTCTAATATAAGAAACATATTTTTATCAAAACAATAAATGAACAAGGAAATGAAATTTTGCCTGAAGAGATACATTTTTTTTCTCCTTAATTCAAATGAATTAGATTTTTATGAAGAGATACATGTTACTAATAAATAAAAATATGTGATTTAATAAAAAACGAAAAACACATTAATAAGAAAATAAAAACCCACCCAATAAAATATATTTGTTATTCAAAATCTAAGTTGTCTTTTCTTCATCTTTTCCTTGTACAAGCCTTGTTCTTCCACTTTCTGACAGAAGCAACGCACAAGCAACACAGTCCACGCAAATTTAAGAGCAGATGTGATGTGGCTCGGTTCTAATAAACATGAAAAATGATGATTATTTATTAATAGATGGTTTTACAGCAATTTGGGTTGTCACCTCGATTTCTTATCTAGACTTGAAGCAAGGGAAACAATCAAACTCTTGCTTAAGAAAAGAGAGCGATTCAAGGCACTATTTCTGAACTGAAGACCATGAATTGGCGTCGATCCAGTTAAATGCTATGGGGCTCAAAAAGGCGTCAGGAATGCCGAGAGAACTGACCAGTGCAAGTGCATGTGGTCGCAATTCTCCGCAGAGCTTTGTCACTTCGTTCCTCACAGCAGCTGCGTTTTCTGTTGATAAGTACCCGTACCGAAGGAATGCGGCGTCTTCTTCCAAACAGATCAAGGCATACATGGATCTCAACAAACCGAGGACATTCTGCAGAGGAAGCAAACCCACAAATTCAGCAACAAGATAAGGTTCTCCCTTCTCTAACATCTTACATGTTCCCTACCAGACATTTTAGGCTATTTGCTGATGTTCCTTTTAGGTCAAGATTTTGGAAAAAGCAATGAAGACTGCAGTAGAATTTCTGATGCGATTAAGAAGTTTTAAACATCCCTTCTGACCTTCGATTCATACTAAATCTCATTAGCTCAAATAATTCTTCCACGACCCACTTCCCTAAACACTTCTAAGTTCTAACCACTTGCCAGATTGCCATAATTTTATTTTATTTTTTTGGTGAATAAGAGAGAGATTTTACCAAGCCATGGTTAGAAGAACTTCAACTCACGTATAATTCCCTTCAAAGCTTCAGATATATGTTTTTTTTTTAATTCTGATGCAAATTCTTTTTTTCCTTGCGTAAGAAAAAAACTTGTTTCGACAGCAATTCATTTATACCTGACTCCTTCAGTCATTATGCATTCTTATTATGCTAGGACATCACAAAATGGTTTAAAGCTTTCCGAACTATATCATTAGGCTAATGTGTAGAAAAATACAAGAGTAATTTCTATATTTCTTACCTTCAAGGGACCAGCAGATACATTTGCCTCAGCATCAATGAAGGTCTGCAGAATAGCTCTGTCTGAGAAAGCTCTGCCCAAGTCTTCTGCAAGTTGATAACTCTGGTGCAAATAGTTAAAGCAAAATCTCATCAACAACAACAATCAGAATGACAGGTGTGGAACAGGAAAGCACCAACTTTATTACCAGAAAAGCATCCCTACCAGAATAAATGCTCGCTCTTTGCTTTCTCCCTTTGATTGATAAAGCGACACTTCTGCAGCAAAACGGTTCAGAAGATCTCGTTCCCTCAAGCAGTGAGTGTTCATCTGACGCACACAACTGGTTAGGCATATGACATGTTGAGAAAGGTTAATATGCTTACAAACTTAGACAATATATATTACCTGGAATTGGCTGTTCCTGAGGGTAGTGCTTGTAAGATTAGATTGAATTACAGGAACGGGTCCATTCATGTGTTCTAATCCCAAACCTTTGAAAGGTTTGTTTTTCTTCTTTGCAGCTCCATATTCTGAAAGGAGTGCCTTGCTCACCTGAAACAAAAATCCACTGCTTCAAACCGAAATCTTAAAGAAGTATGTGCTAGTAAACTTAATTCCATTTAAATTGTAACTCATCAGTTTTTGGATGTTCTAAAATGATTAACAAAAGAATCAAGTAGTAACATAAGACAAGCTCAAAACCATTGTTTAACTCAAAGCCTTGGATTACACTAGCATCACCACATAGATCTTAAGTCCTAGCCACCTTTTTTTCATGGCTGATAGACAGACACATACGGAATGCTCATAAAGGGTGCCTAGTTGTGCCAACTTCCCCCATCCCCACCCTGCAGCCCGAACCACCCAAAACCAAAAACAAAAAAATCTCGATTTTCATCCGATAGTTCTTTTTTCAGAAAAAAATTGTCATTGAATAACTTTCACCCAAATAAAGACAATACACTATACCTGCTGCATGAGAACATTGTTGTCCCCCTCGAAAGTTGACTGGACATCAAATTCACCTTTCAGATGACCAACTCGATTTTCAGTCTTCAAGCCTTGTCCTCCATAAGCTTCTCAGCATTCCTAATGAACATGAATACAGTGAAATTCAGCAAGGCTTTTTACCATAAACCTAAATTTCATGTGCGGTTCTAGCTCGTCACCTGGAGGGTTCTCATGTTATGCCACGTGAAGATAGCCTTGAATGCACTTGAAACAACATGAAGAGTTTTGGCTGATTCAGGGGTTCTGTTCACGTACATCATTTTCAAGTAATTTCCACCAAAACTCATAGCATACCTGCATGACAAGGGTTCATTCCACGGGGAAGAGAAAAGAAATAAGTCAGAATGAGAGTTTTATTTTTTTAAATTACAAGCAATAAGCAGCTGCGACGCAGAAGAAGTTCCAAAACCAAGTTGCATGACCAGTTTACAGAACTAGCATTGCCAAGGGCATTGGAGGATTCATTACAACTGGAGCCTCTACTATTCACAGAAGTAATGCTGGAATTTAAGATACGATTTTTTTTGCACAATAAAAATGGTTTTTTGATAAAAGACAACAATTGGATACATTTTCTGATTTTTCCAGATCATAGTCTGCAAGATCCCAATCATCGTATCAACATTCCACATAAAAACAGAACAATAATCTTTTTTATGGAATTCAAGAAAAAGGAAAAGGCCAGACTCGGCAATAAATGACAATGGCTCTATGAGAGTGAATTAATGAATAAACACAATTATTGCACATTGCACAGGCAGATGACTGATGTCAAACTAGGGCTTGAGCAAATTGTAAAATTCCTCAGATGCAAGCAATAAACTTGAGAACAATTGAAACTTCACTATTACCATGGATCTTACTGCTATGAAATTGCGTGTATGAAGCACAATTTGACATCCCAAAAGAGTTAATACATTACAAATTTCAGTATGAGTGCATAGCGACTACTTAGATACTTACGACTTAGCAAGAAGAGGCAAGAGTCGGCGTTGATGACTTGGGTAATCAAGCAAAAGGACTTCAGGTCCATTAGGAGTAATAGAAAATGCCCGCCTACTCAAGGCATACCTAATGGCAATTGCCAAACCAATCTGACAAGAGAAGAATGACATCCATATTAATGGAAAATCAAGCAGCCAGTTATGAAGGCATGGTTTAAATACAATACACCATGAACACAAAGCTTTAATGAGTAGGATGAAAATTACTCTTTCAGATCAGAAAATTAAATCCTTTTAATGCAATACTTAGAACTCATCTTCCATGTCATCTTTATGATTTAATTCACAACCTTAATCCAATTCCTTTGATGAGCAAATAGGCTTACTAAAAGTGCATCATCCACTTTTCTCAAAGTAATTATCTAAATAAAAGAGTTATGTAGTTCCCAATATTGAACCGCAGAACTGTTTTGAAGTAGCCCAATCCAATATGGCTAGTAGAGCTGGTGTGTAATCCTATACCTTAAAGAGGAATATGCATTAGCAGTAAACAATCACCCTTACAGAAAATTTAGTAGCCTTCAGTAAATGATTCTCTAAATATAATGAAAACTGCCATGATTCAATACCTTTGCAGAGTAAATTGCACTAGTAGCAATAGTTACACGACCAGATGTCAATGGGGCCAAGAATGCTGCAAACCTCTGGAAAAAAACACGTGCCAATTGACTTAATTGTTTGCTCGACAATTAAAGAACATGAAAGAAGCATGAAATAATTACTTGGTCTTGGTCTTTTATTGCACTCAGATATTGACCATCTGGTGAAACATCAGCAACCGAATTCAACAAGTTCTCTCTGGGGATTCGCACATTGTCAAACCTGAAAACAAGTCCCCAAAATCATCATTGCATTCATCATGTGCTAATAAAACAGTAATTGACAAGAAAAGAAAAGTGTGATTAATACCAGATTCGACCATTATCAACACCGTTCAAACCAATTTTGTGGCCACAATCAGCTATACGGATGTTTGGGCATATGTTTCCATTTACATCCCTGATCTGGGCTATAAGAGCGTGGACCCCTTCATTCACCCCATTTATGTTGAGCTGAGAGAAGACTATAGTGTGTGTTGCATGCTGAATACCAGTAAAATTGTGTCAACTTAGACAAAATTGCATATGGGAGAATGAAACAAAGAATGGCATTAACAAAAACATGTGTTCAGGCAAAACCCTTACATTAGCAGCCCCTCCTATCCAATACTTCTGAGCTGATTCACATGGGGTATTGATTACAAACTCTCCCGTCTTCGAATCATAAGTTGTGACTGTTTCAATTCCTCTAACCTAAAAACATCAAACAAGGAAACAGGTCAAATGTACACCATAGAGCACAAGTAACCACATAGAAACCGTAAAAAAGACACACACAAAAATCGGCAGCCTTCACATACATTACTTCCATGCCCCAACTCAGTCATAGAAAAGCAACCTTTGATTGCAAAAGTCTCAGTGTCTCTTAGCCACTTGTCATGGTGGCGTTTTGTGCCCATAAATTGGATAGCACCGCCCCTGAAATTAATTAACAAAAAAAAAATTCAGCTTACAAAATTTTCCTCCTGAACCCTAAAACAAGCCTTACTAAATTTAGCAGATACAAAAATTTAACACTACAGTTTTTTTCTTCCATATTCCTTCTGAATTTAATCCATTGCAATTCAGAACTAACAGCCAGTTTTACCATTTTTTCTTCAATATTCCTGGTATATTTCAAAAAAAGTCTTGTTTCAAAGGATTTCCACATAATACCAATACATTTCCTCCATTTTTAATCACCTGCATTCAGTCCAAGAAAAACATGTCCTAGAAAGCAATAAAGTAAACTTTGAGTGCGTATTTGAAAATATGGTTGCAATTAGTTTTCTAAATGAAAACTAGAAAAGTACATCAATAATATTTTTTTTATTTTAAAAAAATTATTTTTAAAATCATTACATTAAAATGATTTAAAAATATCAAAAATATATTAATTCAAAAAAAATATTAATTTTTTTTAAAAACACTTTTTGAAACACCATATCAAACACATACAAATTCATGATTCACACAGTACCTTTACAATCCGTATTGTGGTTCCTTTACAATCAGTATTGTGGTTGTTTTCAAAATATTTTTTCATTGAAAATATATTAAAATAATATTTATTTAAATTTTTTTTTATATCAAAAACAATCTAAAACATCCTAAATATTAATTTGAAAAAAAAATAAATTAAAAAGAATTCAATTTTCTACTTCTTCATTCCAAACAAACAAAAGAATGTCAAGAACAAAATTCTTTAGATATAAAAGTAGAAATTTCACTATTTCCC
>NW_011501322.1:0-9846 GCF_000495115.2 Populus euphratica | reverse complement strand
TCTTTCCCTCAGATTTTCTCAGCAACCAAATAGACAACATAACAGCTCCATATTTACCACTCCATGAAAGCCCCGTAAATCAATGAGAAACTAACAGAAAAACTAACACCAACCCATTAACCCAATACCCAAAAATAATAGCAAAATGGAAAAAAGATATTGCAGAAAGAAACAATATAACCACAAAAAAATAGAAATCAAAACTAATAATCTAATAGCAACCCAATAATCCAAAAAAGAAATCAATACAGTACCATAAGAAGAAATGAACACCAGTCTTAATTGCAAGAGAGTGATCAAAAATCTCAATAACTTCAAGCAAAGCCAGCTTTTTCAATTCAGCTTCAACCCCTTTTTTTGTCAACCATCCATCAAAAGCACCTCTTTCTAACAAATACTCAATCCTTTTCATGGTCATCTCTCTTTGCTGCTCCATTGTCTGATTATAATCAGGGCTTACAAACAACCTCCCACCTCTCTCTTTCCCATTAAACACGCTCCCTTGTTTGATAACACCAAACAACCAGTCCCTATCCTCTAAGTTGTGGAAATCAAGAATTTTTCTCATTTCTTTGATGTCAAAATCGAAACTTTCTGTTAGTTCTGGTGGGGAGTAGCTTAAACAAGAATTTGATTGAAGACAAGAAGTGGGTTTTGAATGAGATTGAACAAGATGGTTGTGTAGTATTCTGGTTCTACGTGAAGCTGTGTTGATTGATGATTCTTGCGCCATCTTTTTCTGGTTTTTGGGGGTTTCTGTGTCCAGCACCACTTTTTACGCAGAGATCAGAAGACTTCTGGAGATTGAATGATGAAGACGTGAAACAGATAGTCTTTTGTTATAAATAATCGGTGTCTTTTCTTTAAATAAGATAGGCAGAGTCCTATAAAAATTTGCTAATTTTAATTTTAATTTAGGTGTTATTTGTTTCAAATATCTCATAAAAAAAAAAGGTGTTTTATTTCTTAAATAATTACACTTTTGGAAAATATATGAATGATATGGGAAGAGTTTATGCAATTGAGAGAAAAGTGGGATGCTGTTAAATATATAAGGATCAAAATGTAATTTACCCAAACTACGACGCCGTTTAGAGCGCAAGGCATTTATAACTCGTTTCCCAAAACTGCGATGACAAGCATGATAGCTGATTCTGCAGTGTGTAGAGTTCATCAACTTCCAAAAAATAGAAAGAGGGAAGAACGCTGATCTTGCCGTCTTTTACTCAATTCCCATCCAACTCACATATATTAAATTTCGATGCCATTAATTAACTCGATCCGGTCAAGTTTTAAATAATACTATATATTTTATTTTATTTTATTTTGCTGAAAAAACGATATCTAAACTTAAATAAATAAAATAAAATAGTTGAATTATATTCTTCAACAAGCTTAATAAACTATTTTAATTACAGAAAAATAAAATAGCAATAATAGTAAACAATCAAAAAGTGTGGCTAAAGTTTAATAAATTTAGAATGAGATAACATAATAAATATGTAAATTATATAATAAGAAATAAGTCAACTAGTATTAATCAGTAAAAATTATAGCTTAAGTTATGAGATTGAGTTAATTAGATAAAAAAATTAAAAAAAATATTACAAAGCTTCTTTATTTAAAAATTAATATTAAAAAAAATAATTCAGGTTATTAAATCAAAAATACTATATACCAAAATTTATCATAAAACTGCATTTTATAGTATATTATGAATGAATTCGAGCAAATCCTGTGTTAATTGAACAAGACAATTTACTATGAAATTATGAAAATATCTCATTTTTTTAGTTTTTTTTAGCAACTAACTAAATCAAAAAATTTAAAAATTAATTGATAACAGGTTGATAAATGAGGAGCTCACCATAGTTCTTTCTTTTGAGTTTTTTTTGGGTTGATAAAAAAATATTTTCCAACAATAAAGTTTTTTTTAAAAAAATATTTAAAAATATGATAATAGTGGCTTTTCAAAGTGTTTTTTTTAAAATATATTAAAATAATATTTTTTTAATTTTAAAAAAATTATTTTAAAATCAATAAATCAAAATAATCTGAAAACACATAAAAAATACTAATTTAAAGTAAAAAATAAAAAAAAAATTATATTTTTTTAAAATATTTTTAAAATATAAAAATAAACAAATTAATGATAATCACTAACAACACCTCACAAAAACATATATATATATATATATATATATATATATATATGTGTGTGTGTGTGTGTGTTTTTGTGAATTCTATAAAAATAATCGCTCCTTTTCACTCTATTAAAAAAAAGTCAATGATTCCTTTTTCAGTTTTTTATCCATGTCCAGACACAGAGTTTGTTTGTTTCTTGGTGTGATAACATTTTTGAACAAGAAAAAATTAAAAAAAATATTATAAAATAAAAAATATTATTTTAATATATTTTTAAATAAAAAATCATTATTAGGTACGCGGGGCCGAGACGACGGCGCTCGCGATGTGGTTGGACCACGAAACTGGAAGGCAATGCCATAAGAGATTCTGACGAGTGTATCTCGCTGGGTCTCCTCTGGCCCTGTCGTTTCTTGAAACAGTGAGAGAGGGAATATACGTGGCGGCTGTACGGCTGTCCAGGAAAGGATAAAACCATGGCAGCTGAGCATTTAATCTGTTTAACTGTACCTGTCCTCTGAGATGTCTTTAATTTTATTGGGACTCGAAATTCTGCAACGATGTATTTGTAAGGTGTCCATGTTGTCCTGAAGGACCATAAATAATTCCAATACTCTACCTGTTTAAATTAAATTATATTGTTTTTGTGTTTTTTCTAATCGATTAAATAATAACAACTGTAATATAATGGTTAAAAATATGTTATATATAATATTTACTATCAGTTAGAATTTGATGATATAGATATTATAAATGATAGTAAATCAAAAGATTTTAAAAATAAATATGATGGGTTGAAATTATTAAAACTCAATTAACTCGATTCAATCTATATATCTTATACTTTTTTTCTCTTTATATTTTATAGTTTATGAATTGTATATTTATTTTATTTTATTTAGAGATGTTCCAGCTTCAAAGTTAATGAACATTTTTTACTAAATGAAATAAAAGAATTAACTTGAAATTAATGATATTGCAAGGTATGAAAATCAAACTTGACATTGGAGGTGCCATTTATAATTTATAATGGAGGTTTATCTCTAAATATGAATACATGAAAATTAACAATATAACCCCTCCATGTATATTATCCATGTTACTCACGAACATTTTTTTATTTAGTATTTTAGGTTGTTGACAAATTAAAGGGTATTTTGAATTAAAAATAAGTTTAATAAGGTACTTAGAATTTTTTTAAGGTATTTTTTATATTAATAACTAAAATGTTGTCCCATGCTATTTTGTGGACATATCATTTTTTTCTAACATAAAAAAATGTTTAGATAATGGTTAGTATTTTTAAGGAAATAAAAAAAAACCAAAACATGACTCATTGACTTGATTAGATCTAGTAAGTATAGTTAATTCAATAATATGATAAAAAAAATAGGCAATGAAAATGAGTGGCTAATATTATAAAAATAATTTATTATAAAAAATGAGTGGCTAATATTATACTCGGAAGGAGAAAGAAAAAAGTTCATTGAAAACTCGTATTCACTTTGTTGTGGACACCTCTTCACAACTAGGAAAAGCTCACCAAAATGTTTTAAAGCCATATCAAAAGGCTACATAGTGACATCGGAAGAGACCTGCTAGAGTAATGACTCATAAAATAAACCAAACAAAATATCATAAAATGAAATTCAAGTTTATATTTAACTAATTAATCTAATTTAATTCAAAAACATTTTTTTAAAAAAAATAAATTTAACAAAGAATAATAAATAAAAAGACATGAGATAACCCAAATTATTTTCAAAATTAGTGGAAAATCGTATAGAAAGAAAGAAAAAAAATATAATGGAGCTTAATCTCCAATTAAATAAATGATAAAGGATAAAAAAAAAAGATTCATAAAAAAGAAGAAGAAGAAAAACAAGTGATTTACCTACACGTGGGTTAATCTCTCAAACTTGTAGCTCATAAAATCATATACTTAAGCTTAATCAATAAGCTTAATTCCTAACTAATTTAATATTGAAAGATAAAATCAGAAAAAAAATTAATTTAAATTTTTTATCAAAGTAAAAAATAGCAATAAAAAAATGATGATCAAGTTTTATAAGGTGAAAAAAAAAACTAAATGAGAATAAAATCGTACAAAAATTCAATTTAAAAAATTATCTCAAATTAAAAAGTAACAATAACAAGAATGAAGAAAAAATTTAACAGATGAAAAAACCGAAGGAGGATGGGATTCCAAAAAAAAAAATTAACTTTATTAATTATTTCAAATAAAATAAATAGTAATAAAAAAATAATGATCAAATATAAAAAAAAAATTAAATTTGTTTGAGAATTTAGAGAGTCAAATGTGAAAATCAAGAAGAAAAAAAGGTTGTCGTCGACATCCAACTAGAGGTCAGCAAGCTAAATACACCGTCTTAGAATGGAGGGTTCATCAAAACGATTCCAACGATATCAAGAGAGGCCATCTTTGGCCTTCAGAATATGTTGAATGTGTCACCAGAACACAATAAACATTGCAGACACATGCAATAGATGTGTCATTTAGTTTTTGTTTTTAAATAATATCTATATTTATAAAAAATTTAAATTTTTCCGTAATCAATTTGATTATAACTAAAAAAACTAGGATAAAAATACCAAAAAACTCTTAGGTGCCAATTAAAAAATATTGTTTTGAAAGGTAATTTAGTTATTTTATTATTTTTTAAAAAGTAAAAAATTTAAAAAATCCCCCTAAAACTAGTTAAATAAATTTTATTTTTTAAAATAATTTAATTACTTCATCATATTTTAAAAATATAAAAAAACTGAGTTCTCCCGCATTGACCTAATAATAACCGATAGATGTTGAAAGAAGATCCTGTTACTTCAAATAGTCAATTCATCGATCTTTTAGAAAGAATAAAATAGTCATTATATTGGTTTTCCTTCCCATATCTTTCGTTAAGATTTACCGGGGGAGTGTCTATAGAGTATAACAAGACTACTCATTGGAGGTCCACGTCCACGTCCACGTCCAAGAGAGTATAATAAGTGTTCATGTCGAAAGTATCTGTTGAATTTCTGTCCTTCCATCACATGGTGTTTGGGGATCCTTCGCACACACCAAGTTATGGAAGCATGATCTTCAGTCTTTTATGGTTCTACCAGGAAAGACCAGATCATGTAATGCTAATTACACAGCAACTTAAACAGCCTAGGAGACACCTCTTCACATTCCCCAACTACTTGGGGGAACTAAACTCGGTCTTTGGCAGATGTAACAAACAAGTGTCTTCGATTCTCATATGAGATCGAGGAAGATGTACCACTTCTGTTGAGGGTCTTGAAGCCTTTGCATTACAAAATGCTCCTCTAAATGGTCGTCGTCATTCCTAAATGTTAAAGAACAAGCTTGGTGACAGCTTTGGTGTGGTGGAAGTCAATGGTGTAGAATAATAAATCAAGAATCGATCAATCAATCAAGTTGAGCAACTTCCTTAACAGCTTCCAAATTCAAGCAATAAATTTGAATCTTACTAGAGGGTTGAAACTGTCTACAAATTACAACAACACTCCAACGAACAAACTTACAAAAGAATAATCAGAAAAAGGAATGACAATCAAATGCAAAAGCCTCTTGAATCCATACCCCCTTCTTAAGCTTTCTCTCGACTTCAGCAAGTATGCTAGTCTCTAGGCAAGCAATTGGACTACAACTATCCATCTGAACATTCTTGTTGTCTGAAAGGCGACTTCAAATAATAAAAATGCAAATTATAAAATAGGAGAAAATATTACCACCAATACCTCCTTTCTTCATCTATTCTGACTATGCGGAGCAGCATCCAACCTTTTTCACAGCTGATACATCATCTTTTCCAACATTAATATTCTGTCCCTTGGGCAAGGCTGCAGGGTCATCCCCAACATCAAGAGCCTACTACATGATAAATCTGAGTGAGCACCTCTGTGAATGCATTTTCAACATTCAAGGACTCCAGGGCAGAGGTCTCCATGAAAAAAGTGTTCTCTCTCTCAGCAAATGCAGTTGCATCCTCAGTAGTAACTGCACGCAAGTGACGCAAATCTGCCTTGTTTCCCACAAGCATAATCACGATGTTGGATTCGGTGTGATCACGAAGCTCCTTTAGCCATCTCTCCACCTTCTCAAAAGTGACATGTCGAATGGCATCATAGACAAGCAAGGCACCAACAGAGCCTCGATAATTTTAACTAGTAAGGTCCTGAAAGCAATACAGATTTGTCGAACTGGTATGTTTCCAACATAATCAGCATAAGGTCCTTCAATTTTTCGGCATGTAAATTTCTCGGCATATCCTGAATCTAAGTTCATCACATTGGCTCATTCCCATGTATACGCGATCACATAACAATGACATCACTACCAAAACCCGTAACTCTTCTTCCAATGAATCCCGGTGATTCATGAGCTTGATCGGAGAGTCTGGGAAGCCTAAGGATGGCTGCATGAGGTCGCCTTCAGTCGACTTGTTTCCATTTCGTCTTTTTTCCGGAGACATAATATATCTAGTAGTTACCGAACTGACAACGCAGTAGTAAATAGACTTAAACCCAAAGAAGACTATAAAAGACTTGCACTTGGTGGATTGATAGTCTAGGGGCTTTTGGTTTTCGGGGGTTTCACCAGCTCGTTAATGGTTTTTCCTCAGGAGTATATGGAAGGCTCACTGCAGATCATAAACCCAGCTGATAAAGCTTTACCGTGGCGGCTCTCATTTCAGTTTGTTGCAGAAAATACACATATTAACAAATTTATATCAGATGGTTATGAAGATAGATTATGGATAAACAATCACCATACAACTGCATGCAATATTTCATTTAGTTGAAAAAATAAAGACAAAAATATAAAATATAGATATATTTTTATAATAATTTTAAAATAAATTTTTATATTTTCAAAACAGAAAATATAAAAAAATATTCTCTTTATCCTTGTTGTTTCGTTCATTTCAAAATAATAATTAAACGCTATTTAAAATTTACTATGTAGATATGAAGAATCAAAAACTTTTACTTTTTTTATCCGTGTCGTGTTTTTTATTTATTTATTTGAAGACAATAATTAAATGTTATTTAAAATTTATGATTTTATGATAGTTTTGAAATGAATTTTTATATTTTTAAAAATATTTTCAAAACAGAAAATATAAAAAAACATACATATTTTTTTTTATCGTTTTTTTCATTTCAATACAATAATCAAACACTATTTAAGTTTACTATGTAGATATAAAGAATCAAAGAATTCTATTTTCTCTATTTTTTTTAATGTTTGTATCTTTCATTTCAAAATAATAATCAAATATTATTTAAAATTTAATACGTAGACATGAAAGATCAAAGAATTTCATAACAGAAAAAATGTCTAGAGATTACAAAAAATCACTCAAATTTATTTCTCATCCAAGTCTCAAATATACCCAATTCACTCGAGAGCTCACAATACAAAATACTTGAAACTCTTTACCTCTACAAAGCTTTTCCATATCCTTGATCGGTACTCACTTTACTCCCACTGCATCAATTGCCAAGAATGGTTGCACATGTAGACTACCAATGCCTCCCAATGACTCACAATTTCGCAACAAATCTTTGTCAACATTTTAATCCTTCCTCACCTGAGCCCTAGGCTTTGCATGCATGCTTGTGTATGATTTTCCAACGCTGGCATTTAGCATGGCAATGCAGGAGATTATGTCATGTAATCGTAGTGCAATAAAAACCTTTTTTATACGTCTCATATTAAAAGTGTAAGCATTTGTTGCATTCAGAGGAGAGATTACAAAGAAGACTAATAAAAGTACTTTTTTTTTTTAACAAATTACAGGCTAAAGTTTGAGATCTCTAGAAATGGAAGAATACTAATATTAATTTGAGCTACAGAGAGGTTGCCTAAGGGCACATGGTAGCTTTTGCCCATTTAAGGCGTGTGGATTGCTCGGCTGAGCTTGTGACCTTGATGAAGACGTCTTCCAATGTGGTATCAGAGACAGCCCCCAAGCATAAACAGGGAACCTGGCTCTTGCAACCTTAACTGCATGAAATACATCAGCAATGCTAACTTCATAGAATCAGACTCGATCACAAAGGTAGTCTGCCTCTTCCATTGAAAGTGCTGAAAACACCAAGTCAAGCATTGTGATGGGTATCAAAACTGCAAGGCCTAAAGGAAATTTAATTAATTTGAAACACTCATTGTTAGAGAGATCAGAGACAGTAGGAGTTGTACTGGTCAGAATATTTTCTTTCTCTTGCTCTGCACGCTTTACAACATTCCATAAAGTGCTTCGAGAAGCTGGATCTAATCCAGTACTGGGTTCATCCATATAAACAATCTGCAGAATTAATTTCCAAGAATATGACAAACAAGAATATTTCATGCAGGAAAGTACACGTTCTTAAGAGTTATAATGACATACTTTGTGATCTCCAATTAGTGATATGGCAACACCAAGCCTTCTCTTCGTACCTCCACTGTATTTCCCAGCATGTTTGTCAGCTACCACTGCATCAAATAGCTTGAGGCTCTTGAGAGATTCTTCCACTGCCTAGAGCAGCAGAATGGTAAAAAAGAGAAACTTATAGCTTATCCAATTAAGATGGTTCTAATTAGCTCAAGATAATCTATGACCTTTTGACAATTTTCCGACTGAAAACCCTTCAACAGTCACCTATTTCTTTAAGAAAGTAAATGATCTTTGACATGCTTAAAGCTAAAATGATAATGCCTACTCTTTTCATAGCAGAACCTTTTAGGTTCTTCAGTCTTCCATAAAATAGTAAGTGCTGTCTCCCTGTCAGAGCATCCCATAGCAGGCTGAAAATAACAAAAACAAATTAAACAACAAACGAAGTCAGCTTGATTTCAACTAAGGATGAAAATGTTAAACGTGTTGGTCTCTTGAAGAAATGAGAACCAAGAATCTTAGCTTACTCATGCTGAGGGCACACTCCTATTCAGGTATGTACTGAATCCATTTGAGTCTGCATGTCTAAGCCATCAACATATGCTGCCCCTGAGGTTGGCGTCGTGTGCCTGATCATCTGATCTACATGATAAAGTCAGAAATACTAGAGAAGCACAAGTATTACTTTAGAAATGACCATTTGTATACTGACCATACTAACCATTTGGACCAAGCATGCCTAAGCACTCTCCTCGAGGCATAGCAAGAGATAAACCTTTCACCGCCAGTTTTTCTGGATTTCCATCCCTTCATGGGTACCCCTTCCTCAGGTTGTCAGAGATGATTCCATGAGTAGTTGTTCTAGCAGTAACTCCTCTAACTTCTCACTCTACATTCAAAAGGGTGTCAACAGAAATAGAATTTACACATGCCTGACAGTGAATAATTGACACTGAAATATTTGAACTATAATTGACAGTGAATAAACCGGAGCAGGAAACGGTTACTCAAAATTAGATTTAAGGGAATGTAATTGCCTCCTGAATGACATCAGGTTTATCCATATCAACAAAAACTTTAGACCCCTTCTCGTGCAAACTAGGCTTCTGAAATGAAGATTGACAATGCTTCTTAAGAAATTTTTTCAATAAATATTCAGTATGTTTTCCACTTCCACGTCAAAAAACTTGATCCACATAATAAGCTATCAGAAGAAAGGTTATCATTTTCAAAGGAGGAAACCAACTGAAAAAAAAAAAATTAGTTCTTTAACACTAGACTTGTTGAAAAT